>NC_133458.1:34434835-34737865 GCF_048565385.1 Saimiri boliviensis
TTGACTTTCAAGATGGCCGCCTAAGAACAGCTCAGGACTTCAGCTCCCAGTGAAAGTGCAGAGGGTGAGTGGACGCCGCATTTCCAGACGAACTCTTATTGCCCACAGACCAGGAGATACCCAGGCAGAGGGGTCGCCAGCGTCGCAGTCCCAGCCGGTGCGGCTGTTTTGGCCCCCGCGGGGCTGATTCCGCCCGCGCGGCTGCTGTGACCACTCCCTGTTGCTGCCGTTCTCCGTAAAAAAGCCACTGGTCTGGGAGCCCTCTTGGCTGGCGAGCAGAGCCTTGAGACGGCAGAATAGCCCATTCATCTGAAATAGCAAGTCAGGCCAGGAGACTCCTAGGCAAAAAATCCGCCAGGAGCCGGCGCCGCAGTTCGAGCCGACTCAGTGAGTCGCAGCACGGGAGATCCCGGCGCCTTTTCAACAAGCGACCGGAACGCAGGGTCGTTCAACTTAAAAGAAAAGACTCTGAGTCAGGGAGCCAGGTGATCAGGCTCGGTTGGGCCCACCCCTCCACCCCCAACAACAACGAAGGCAAAAACAGTGGTTGGAAACACTCTGGGTTGAGCCCTTCAAACCGAGCACAGCTGAACCGGGACGGTCCGGCTCCGTGGGGGAGGGGCTTCCGCCATTACTGAGACTCTCCACCGCTAAGGAGGCAGGCTGCCGTTGCCGAGGCAACCCGCCGTTGCCGAGGCAACCTGCCACAACAGAGAGAGTCCGCCATAACAGAGGCGGGGCCACCATTGCCCAGACAGTTCTAACTACGCCCATATAAAAAGGACTACAGGGAAGAGCTCAGGGCAGCTGGGCGGAGCCCACAGCAGCTCAGCAAAGCCCCTGCAGGCAGGCAGAGGCTAGGCGTGCTGCTAGCTGGGCGGGTCCGACCTGAAAAAAAAAAATCAAAAAAGGCAGTAGTGCAACGGAAACTCATAAAGCTCCAACTCCCTGGGACAGAGACAGACAACAGGTGGATAAACCCACAAAAATGGGTAGAAACCAGCGTAAAAAGGATGAAAACTCCCGAAACCAGAACACCTCTCCTCCTAAAAGTGACCACAACTCCTCACCAGCAAGGGAACCAGACCGGATGGAGAAGGAGGGTGATGAAATGACAGAATCAGACTTCAGAAGATGGGTAGTAAGAAACTACAATGAGCTAAAAGAACATGTTCTAACCCATCGCAAAGAAAATAGGAACCTTGAAAAAAGATTGGACGAACTGCTGACGAGAATGGACAGCATAGAGAGGAGAATAAGTGAATTGATGGAGCTGAAAAACGCAACACGAGAACTTCGTGAAGCATGCACAAGCTTCAACAGCCGAATTGACCAAGCAGAAGAAAGGATATCAGAGGTCGAAGACCAACTCAATGAAATAAAAAGAGAAGGCAAGAACAGAGAAAAAAGTGCAAAAAGGAATGAACAAAATCTTCAAGAAATGTGGGACTATGTGAAAAGACCTAATCTACGTCTGATAGGTGTACCTGAATGTGATGAAGAGAATGAATCCAAGCTGGAAAATACTCTTCAGGATATTATCCAGGAAAACTTCCCCAACCTAGCAAGGCAGACCAATATTCAAATCCAGGAAATACAGAGAACACCACAGAGATATTCCTCAAGAAGAGCAACCCCAAGGCACATAATCGTCAGATTCACCAGGGTTGAAATGAAAGAGAAAATGCTAAGGGCAGCCAGAGAGAAAGGACGGGTTACCCACAAAGGGAAGCCCATTAGACTCACAGCAGATCTCTCAGCAGAAACCCTACAAGCCAGAAGAGACTGGGGGCCAATATTCAACATCCTTAAAGAAAAGAACTTTCAACCCAGAATCTCCTATCCAGCCAAACTCAGCTTCATAAGTGAAGGAAAAATAAAATCCTTTGTGAACAAGCAAGCACTCAGAGATTTCATCACCACCAAACCTGCTCTACAAGAACTCCTGAAAGAGGCTCTACACATATAAAGGAACAACCAGTACCAGCCACTCCAAAAACACACCAAATGGTAAAAAAGCAGCAACACAATCAAGAATCTGCATCAACTAACCAACAAAACAGCCAGGTAGCATCAAAATGACAGCATCAAATTCACACATAACAATACTATCCCTAAATGTCAATGGACTAAATGCCCCAATCAAAAGACACAGACTGGCAAATTGGATAAAAAGCCAAAACCCATCAGTGTGCTGTATCCAGGAAACCCATCTTACATGCAAGGATACACAAAGGCTCAAAATAAAGGGATGGAGGAAGATCTACCAAGCAAATGGAGAGCAAAAAAAGGCAGGAGTTGCAATTCTCATCTCTGATAAAATAGACTTTAAAGCAACAAAGATCAAAAGAGACAAAGAAGGACATTACATAATGGTAAAAGGATCACTGCAACAAGAAGAGCTAACGATCCTAAATATATATGCACCCAATACAGGAGCACCCAGATACATAAGGCAAGTTCTTAATGACTTACAAAGAGACTTAGACTCCCACACAATAATAGTGGGAGACTTTAACACCCCATTGTCAATATTAGACAGATCAACCAGACAGAAAATCAACAAGGATATCCAGGACCTGAACACAGACCTGGAACGAGCAAACCTAATAGACATTTACAGAACTCTCCACCCCAAATCCACAGAATATACATTCTTCTCAGCACCACATCACACCTACTCTAAAATTGACCACATAATTGGCAACAAATCACTCCTCAGCAAATGCAAAAGAACAGAAATCATAACAAACAGTCTCTCAGACCACAGTGCAATCGAGTTAGAACTCAGAATGCAGAAACTAACTCAGAACTGCACAGCTTCATGGAAACTGAACAACTTGCTCTTGAATGTTGACTGGATAAACAATGAAATGAAGGCAGAAATAAAGATGTTCTTCGAAACCAATGAGAACGAAGACACAACATACCAGAATCTCTGGGACACATTTAAAGCAGTCTCTAGAGGAAAATATATAGCAATGAGTGCCCACATGAGAAGAAAGGAGAGATCTAAAATTGACACCCTATCATCAAAATTGAAAGAGCTAGAGGAGCAAGATCAAAAAAACTCAAAACCTAGCAGAAGACAGGAAATAACTAAGATCAGAGCAGAACTGAAGGAAATAGAGACACAAAAAACTCTTCAAAAAATCAATAAATCCAGGAGCTGGTTTTTTGAAAAGATCAACAAAATAGACAGACCACTAGCCAGATTAATAAAAAAGAAAAGAGAGAATAACCAAATTGATGCAAAAAAAAACGATAAAGGGGATATCACCACAGATTCCACAGAAATCCAAACCATCATCAGAGATTATTACAAACAACTCTATGCACATAAACTAGTAAACCTGGAAGAAATGGATAAATTCCTGGACACCTGCAACCTCCCAAGCCTAAACCTGGAAGAAGCCGAAACCCTGAATAGACCAATAACATGGTCTGAAGTTGAGGCAGCAATAAAGAGCCTACCACCCAAAAAAAGCCCAGGTCCAGATGGGTTCACAGCTGAATTCTACCAGACATACAAGGAGGAGCTGATACCATTCCTTCTGAAACTATTCCAGACAATCCAAAAAGAGGGAATCCTTCCCAAATCATTTTATGAGACAAACATCATCCTGATACCAAAACCCGGCAGAGACTCAACAAGAAAAGAAAATTTCAGGCCAATATCCATGATGAACATAGATGCAAAAATCTTCAATAAAATACTGGCAAACCGATTGCAACAGCATATCAAAAAGCTCATCCACCATGATCAAGTAGGATTCATCCCGGGGATGCAAGGCTGGTTCAACATACGCAAGTCCATAAACGTAATTCACCACATAAACAGAACCAAAGACAAAAACCACATGATTATCTCGATTGATGCAGAGAAGGCTTTTGACAAAATTCAACAACCCTTTATGCTAAAAACCCTCAATAAACTAGGTATTGACGGAACGTATCTCAAAACAATAAAAGCTATTTACGACAAACCAACAGCCAATATCATACTGAATGGGCAAATACTGGAAGCATTCCCTTTGAAATCTGGCACTAGACAAGGATGCCCTCTCTCACCACTCCTATTCAATATAGTACTGGAAGTTCTAGCCAGAGCAATCAGGCAAGAAAAAGAAATAAAGGGTATCCAAATTGGAAAGGAGGAAATCAAATTGTCTCTATTTGCAGATGACATGATTGTATATCTGGAAGACCCCATCATCTCAGCCCAAAATCTCCTGAAACTGATAAACAACTTCAGCAAAGTCTCAGGATACAAAATCAACGTGCAAAAATCACAAGCATTCCTATACACCAGTAATAGACTTCAAGAGAGCCAAATCAAGAACGAACTGCCATTCACAATTGCTACAAAGAGAATAAAGTACCTAGGAATACAACTAACAAGGAACGTAAAGGACCTCTTCAAGGAGAACTACAAGCCATTGCTCAACGAAATAAGAGAGGATACAAACAGATGGAGAAACATTCCATGTTCATGGTTAGGAAGAATCAACATCGTGAAAATGGCCATACTGCCCAAAGTAATTTACAGATTCAATGCTATTCCCATCAAGCTACCAATGACCTTCTTCACAGAACTGGAAAAAAACACCTTAAACTTCATATGGAACCAAAAGAGAGCCCACATAGCCAAGTCAATTCTAAGCAAAAAGAACAAAGCAGGAGGCATCACACTACCGGACTTCAAACTATACTACAAGGCTACAGTAATCAAAACAGCATGGTACTGGTACCAAAACAGAGATATAGACCAATGGAACAGAACAGAGGCCTCACAGGAAATACAACATACCCACAACCATCTGATCTTCGACAAACCTGACAAAAACAAGCAATGGGGAAAGGACTCCCTGTTTAATAAATGGTGTTGGGAAAACTGGCTAGCCATGTGCAGAAAGCAGAAACAGGACCCCTTCCTGACACCTTACACCAAAATTAACTCCAGATGGATTAAAGACTTAAACATCAGACCTAATACCATAAAAACCTTAGAAGAAAATCTAGGCAAAACCATTCAGGACATAGGTGTAGGCAAGGACTTCATGACCAAAACGCCAAAAGCAATGGCAACAAAAGCCAAAATAGACAAATGGGACCTAATCAAACTCCACAACTTCTGCACGGCAAAAGAAACAGTCAGTAGAGTGAATCGGCAACCAACAGAATGGGAAAAAATTTTTGCAGTCTACCCATCTGACAAGGGGCTGATATCCAGAATTTACAAAGAACTAAAGCAGATCTACAAGAAAAAAACAAAGAAGCCCATTCAAAAATGGGCAAAGGATATGAACAGATACTTTACAAAAGAAGACATACAGGAGGCCAACAAACATATGAAAAAATGCTCATCATCACTGGTCATCAGAGAAATGCAAATCAAAACCACATTGAGATACCATCTCACACCAGTTAGAATGGCGATCATTAAAAAATCGGGAAACAACAGATGCTGGAGAGGATGTGGAGAAATAGGAACACTTTTACACTGTTGGTGGGAATGTAAATTAATTCAACCATTGTGGAAGACAGTGTGGCAATTCCTCAAGGACCTAAAAATAGAAATCCCATTTGACCCAGCAATCCCATTACTGGGTATATATCCAAAGGATTATAAATCATTCTACTACAAGGACACGTGCACACGAATGTTCATTGCAGCACTGTTTACAATAGCAAAGACCTGGAACCAACCCAAATGCCCAACGATGATAGACTGGATAGGGAAAATGTGGTACATATACACCATGGAATATTATGCAGCCATCAAAAACGATGAGTTCACGTCCTTTATAGGGACATGGATGAACCTGGAAACCATCATTCTCAGCAAACTGACACAAGAGCAGAAAATCAAACACCGTATATTCTCGCTCATAGGCGGGTGTTGAACAATGAGAACACATGGACACAGGGAGGGGAGCACTACACACTGGGGTCTGTTGGGGGGAAATGGGGGAGGGGCGGGGGGTGGGGAGGTGGGAAGAGATAGCATGGGGAGAAATGACAGATACAGGTGAGGGGACGGAAGGCAGCAAAGCACACTGCCATGTGTGTACCTATGCAACAATCTTGCATGTTCATCACATGTACCCCAAAACCTAAAATGCAATAAAAAAAAAAAAAAAAAAAAATTGGATGACTTCCTTGGAGAGTAATTTAGTGATTTTACCCTTAAGTTTATAAACTAGTAACTCCATTTTGGGGAAGTTTTGCTGCAAATATATTTGTGTATATTCACAAAAAAATTGTAATAGCCCAAACTGAAAACAGCCTAATGGTTCCATCAACAGATAATTATTTAAATAAATTATAGTATGGTTGTACAAAAAAAAAAAAAAAAAAAAAAAAAAAATTCTGGTAGTACTTAATAACCAAAGAGTAAGAACAAAACTAAATTTCTCATTATAATATTTATGAAATAATTAAGGAAATAATATGTTCAATTGAGTGGGGCGTTGTAAAATTGAAAGTGTCTGTTGTTATCTTGAAGTGATTTTCCTCTAGGTATTCATTTAACTTCAGTGCCAAGTTATTTACATAACAAGGTAGTGCCTACCTTTGAAGGATGATGTAGGAATTGATTTAAATTTCACAAAGCATTTCGAGACACTCAGTTGATAGGTTCTCCATAAATGGCAGACATTATTATAATCAGACTAGTAAAAAGGAAAATGATAAAGCTACTCATGCAGTGTCCTCTAATAGAAACGTTCTGGTAAAGTAATATAAAGGTTATGCTATTCATAATTTATGTCAGAGGGCAATAGATCAAGAATAATGATGCTTCCCTGTCTATATAAGTCCTAAAAACACAGATATGGCTGTGTTGGAGAATATTGCTCTATCAAAGACGGTTGAAATCAATATCTTATACATAAGAAAAGTGATGCATGGAGATTAATAAAAGTCACTATCCTTAATTGAGCCTTGAAAAACATAGTGACTGATAAGCTTGATTATGTCTTTCAGAATCTTCTAGAAAGGCTTTGAAATAGCAGAGATAATTCTTAATCATTAGGTTGTATGGAACTTGAACTTTCTTAGTAATATAAGCATAATAGCCTTCATTCTAGGAACCAAAATACTCACTTTCATTTTTAAACCTTTAAAAGATTTTCTGGTTTATTATAAGAAAAGTCAAAACATTGTTTAACTACATTAAAACAAAATGAGATAAAATTAAACATTTTCAAAATATTTTTTACAAGCAGAATGCTTCAGGTGTGTGCAAGATGTAAGCAGACACAAAGTAAGCAAAGCTGATGATAGAAATCTATATGTAAAAATAACTTTGAATCACAAACTTACCAGGAGAAATTTAAAAGGTAAATTTAATTTTATGATGAAATCTTGGCTTTTGTTGTCTACACATTGGTTTCTTGTTGCTACTGTAACAGTTTACCGATACCTTAGTGAATTAAAACAATAAAAATTTATTATCTTGTAGTTCTGAAGTAAGAATTCAAAATGGATCTCTGTGGACTAAAATCAAGCTATTGGCAGGGTTCTGTTCCTTTCTAGATGCTCTGGAGGAGAATCTAGTTTTTGTGTGTTTTGTTTTTCCTTTTCCCATTTCCAGAGGTTGCCTGCATTCTTTGGCTCTTTTCCTCTTTCAATTACAAAGCTAGTAATAGCTGATCAAGTCCTTTTCACATCACTTCAACACTGACCCTTCTGCCTTCCTCCGCCATGTTTCAGAACCCATGTGATTGTATTAGACCCACCTGGATAGGTGGATAATTGCCTAACTGGCAACCTTAATTTCATCTGCTACCTTAATTCTCCTTTGCCATTTAAGATAATATATTCACAAGTCCTGGGGATCAGGATGTGGGTATCTTTGGAAAGCCAGTATTCTACCTATTATGTTCCAGATATGGAAGGATTCATAGATTGAAAGTTTCATAGATTTTGAGAAAATAGTAAGTAAATGACATACTGTAGAGTTAACTCTATTATTTTCTATTATCAAATTTTGGCAATAATTTCGTTGTCAAGACTTTTTTTTTTCATGACTGTGAGGTATCAATTTTAGGTTTACATTTTTATTTCTAATTTTTCAAAGTGTCCACCCACCCATTCATTCCTCCCTCGATCTTTCCAACCAAACATCCAACCAACAAATACTTGGTGAGTGTTTATAATGGACTGTGAAGGAAACTGTGGTTAAAAAAGCTTAGAAATATATATATATTTTTAATGACAACAGTAAAGAAATTGATATGTTAATTAGCTGGACTGTAGTGGTCAGTTCACTATGTGTATGTCTATCAGAACATCAGCATGCATACTTTAAACATATGTAATTTCAATAAAAATGGAGAAAAAAAGAATATTTTAAAGATACTCATTTAAGTAGCCCTATGTACTACAAATGAATTACTGTGTCTAGTACACAATAGCTCTTGCTCTCAAGGAGCATAAACTACTAAGGGTGTGCCAAATGCCCCCTTCATATTATTATTAAATAGAGATGTCAGGCAAAACTGGAGAATGATTGACACATCTTACTTTTATTTTCCTTGCTTTATCCTTAATCCTCCCATCATGCAAATAACCAAGGTTCTAATCTTAATGTTTTAACAGGCTATTGTCAAGGAAAAATTATCTATTTAGGATGATACTTTGTCTTTCTTCTACCTCATTTTATTTTTTCAAAAAAGGCCTTTCTTAAAAAAAAAAAAAAAAGTACTGTATAGAAGGAAGGACATGCTTTGTGTGGTTTTCTATTGGGCCAAGTACACATTTGGTAAGATGTTGGGAGTTTGATCAATTCCATATTGTAAATTTCAAAATTCTTTCCTACTTTGAAAATAAAGGAACTGGATTTAGCCCATGGACAATAAGGTTGACAGAAGACTTAAGGCTAATCTTGCAGTATACAAAAGAGCATTGTGTCTGTGAGAGTGAGCAGGTGTTCTTTGTTTTCACTAAGTAGGACAGGAAGCTGTGATATTAAATCAAAGAATAAATAATTTAGATTAAGCAACCTCAAGTGTATTAAAACACAGGAAACTGTTACTAAGGAATAATACAGTTTTCCTTTAAACAAATCATCTGGTCCGTCTTCACATATTATAGGTGCTCTGATATTAGGCAAATATTAATATATGTAGTTATTAACATTTGCTAAACAAATATGGAAGTGAAAAAAACTTCAGGTAGTCCTTTTGTAATATATGCTACCTCAAGGTCCTAAGCTCTCAAGAACGTACTTGAAAGATTCACTAGGCAATGTTATTATGAGTCTTTGCTAAAGTATAGAATCTATGTCAATTGAAAGAGAAAGAGAAACATCAACTAAACCCAAAAAGTCAAGGTTTCTCATAGACGTAGGCTCTACTTATCTGGAAAGATGTTCCCTCAGGCATTTGCCTAAAATATCCTTTGTCTCAAGGACACCTGTTTGTAAGCAAAAATGATTTTTTATGAAAAATTGAACCATGATTTCTGCTAATTGCATTTTTAGTTTCTTCTTTGTTTGAGCCTAAGGTCATCACTTAGCTGAATATGAGAAACCTGATCATTGAGTCACATGACTCATCTTTAAGATGTGTATTGCTAGAGAGAAGGGGATTATTCTTTACTTGAGTATGAAAATTTGATTTTCATTCTCTATTTTATAAACTTTGTTTTACTACATGTTACCTATATAGAATAACACAAAGTTAGCAAAACACATTTCTTATGGTCTATCCCTAGTCTTCCATAATTACTGGTTTTATCCATAAGCTTAACCTTCCTGTATCCCTTTCAACCTACCTGTCTCTATTGTTGTCCACCCTGCCCTTACATACACTAACCTTCCAGCCAAAATTATTTTGCCCAATTTACCTGATTTTCCTAACTTAAGCCTTAAATGAAGTCGTATTCTGTTCCTCAAACATAATGTTTCTCACATCATTGCTATCATTTTCCTGCTCAGATCTTCAGTCATCTCTGTTTTTTAACCAAGCAGTAGCCTTTCAGACCCAAAAATGTGTGACCTCATAATCTTGTGACACTGATGTCCCCTTCCTACTTCCTAAAACACTGTCCCCCTTAGATTTGGCACATCACAACCTTCAGTTTTCTTCTACCTCCTTGGCCACTGGTCTCAATTATAGAGTCTTGTTCCTTTTTCTAACTCTTGAAAAGTAGTGCCCAGAGGGTTCTCTTCTCTTCTTATCTTTTGTGAACATAAAGTAAATTGACATGGCAGAAAATGTAATGAGTGTTTGTACTGATTGAAGTTCTTTTGGTGGCGAGCAATGGAAGCTGACTGAGGCTAAGTCCAGGGAACAAAGAAAGAGGTGAACAACCAAGATTGGGGAAGAGCTTGAGAACCTAGAGTAATGTTAGGAGTGTCAGCATCAGAATTATGTGCCTTTTTCTAGGGTGCCACTCTTAAAGTGTTTGGTTTCAACAGCCTCCGTATCTTTATTTTTCATCCCGTTGTAAGCCTTATAAATCTTATGTATTCTTTTAGACTTCCAAATGAAACACTAATTCCTCTATGAAAGCTGTCCTGATTTTTTCAGGACTTGCTGAATGCACTCATTTTGAGCTAGAATTGTATCAACTGTGTGTCTATTATTTTGCCATAAGATACGGTGCAATTATTGTGGTCCCAGTAAAGTCTTCTTTCCTTTCTCTAAGCTGAGAGACATTTATGGAAGAAGGTAGTAAATTGTCTAGCCCCTCTGTTTTTCTAGCTTGTCTCCCCTATCCCCCAGTGCTGTTTTCTTTCTGGTTTTAGTTTTTCAGATGCTTGTTGCAATAGAGTTTAGCAATTTAAATAGTCTTGAATTCACAGGTCACAAAGTTGAGTTACACACAAATGCACATAGTTTGGCCTTAATCAAGTATATCAGTAGAAAAGAAACAATGTAGAAGTGACAGCTTATATAAGTATATTTTAAGAGAAAGCTACTTCTGAACCCCATATCATTCTGAACGTATCTATATGGTAAATGTGTACTTTATATTTCATTCTTTTAAGTCTTAGTTTTCTTCCTGTATATTAAATTTGATAGAATTTTAAACAAATCCTAAAAAATCATTTTGTGTTTTCCGTTACACCTTAGCAAAGATGACAAGTAACACTGACATTTTATTATGAATAAGCTACATTGGCTTTAAGTTTAAGATGAAAAATCATATTTTTTGTGTGTCATGCAGACAAGACATTTAAAGTGTTGGTGACAAAAATAAATGAGAAGAAGAAATATATATTGAAAGGTTAAAGAGACATGAATGGTAAAGAATAAAATAGCTTTCTAAATAGTATTAAAAGTTAACTATTTGTACAGACCTATACTTTAAATGTGAACTTAGGATACAGAAGGATCCTTAGTAAACTTTTATGTCTGTAGAATATTTTAATTATTACGACTGTCGACATCAGATACACCTCTCTATACATGAACTAAGTCTTACTGAAGTGTAAGTACTTCTAATATAAAAAAGAATTCTTTAGCCACTTACTTTTGAAAGCTTTTGGAACAAAACACCCTGTTAAATGTACTAGTTAGGATACTGCTAAATACTGTAACAGGAAAGTTGTTAACATTTCAATCATTCAAAATAATATCAGGTTTGTAACTGTGTACCACAGATATTCCTGAGAGAAGTATGACTTTCTTCCACATGGTGATTCAGGGCTCTGATTTCTTTCATTTCCTAGGGTACTGGTTTTCTCTGAACTTAGCTGGCAGAGGAATAAAGTGAGGTAAAGACATCATACCTGTATCTTGATTATCTTTTCTCAAGGTGACAAGTGTCATTTCTCACTCACCCCTTTAGCAAGAACTCTTATATGTCTCTACTTAGAAGCAGGAGGAGTTAGAAAACCTGGTTCTTGGCTAACTAGCTGTTTAGTAGCAATAGTTCTATACTGGTGAAAGCGTGAATCATGGCAGATAGCCAGATGATGTGCCATAGTTCACTCTTGTGGCCACCAAGTTATTTTGTTGCCCTTCTTACTACACCTAAAACACATTCATCTCAACTCAAGAGAAACAACCCGAAGTCCTACTCCATTTTTATATCCAGTCCAATACCTGCATCACATTTAGCTGTGGCACTTTGCAGCCTGGCAACTTGTGAACTTCAGTTTATGATAACTGCCTACTATACCCTCCCTCCTCATTCTGCCTCAGCACAAATCCAGTATAAGTTAACAGAACAGGGACAGGAAAACTACAGGTAAGTTTGCCACATGTAAAAAGGAACGATGGGAAATGCACAGCAGTGATTGTCCAGTTGGAATAATTAAATCCTATCTGGCAGGCACTGGGAAAATACCCTGCTCAGGAAGTGTTCAAGATCTCTTGATTAGACGTGTATTGTGTATTCTGAACTCCCTTGTCCTTTATTCTCCATGGCCCTCTGGGTTCTACACCTTGGAAGCTTCTTCCTTGTCTCTTTATTTATGGTTAAATTCCGTAAAGGACTATGACTACTTTTCGCCTGTGCAATTTGGGAGCCTGAAAACTATTTTACAGACCAATTTGAAGTTTAAGTGCAGCATTTATTTACCAATGCACTTCTCTTAGAAAAGATTTCGTATCTGTGGACCTCCACTTGTTACATCTGGCCAATTTTCACACTTTTATCAGTCAGTCCGTCCAGAAAAACAAACATTTCCAGGTCTTTCCATTGGAGGGAACATAACTTAGGGAATTAGCTGTGCATATGACAGGGAGAAGCCAAGCAGAAGACCGTGAATATTCACAGAAATTAACAAAATCAGGAAACCATTGCATACTCTATGGAAAGAAGAGCAATAGGAAGAAATGATATTATCAGAGCTAAGAGTGCTACTAATAAAAGATATTAAGTTCTTCTTTTTTTTTTTTTTTTTTTTAAAGACGGAGTTTCGCCCTTGTTACCCAGGCTGGAGTGCAATGGCGTGATCTTAGCTCACCGCAACCTCCGCCTCCTGTGTTCAGGCAATTCTCCTGCCTCAGCCTCCTGAGTAGCTGGGATTATAGGCACACGCCACCATGCCCAGTTAATTTTTTGTTTGTATTTTTAGTAGAGTCGAGGTTTCACCATGTTGACCAGGATGGTCTCGATCTCTTGACCTCGTGATCCACCCGCCTTGGCCTCCCAAAATGCTGGGATTACAGGCTTGAGCCACTGTGCCCGGCCCCAGAAGATATTAAGTTCTAATGAAGAGGAACTGAGCTCCTTGAGAGATTTGAGCCATTCATATTATTTAAACTTTGTATATCCCCACATAGTAAGAACTCAAATGTTTATTTAATTGAACAGAACTGAGCAATAAATCCTTCCACTGACTTCAGTTAGAAATACTCATTTTAAAAAAAGAATGGTATGTGATAGTGGGATAACCTTTAATTTGTGGATCAGCCAAAAGCAGTTATCTTGAGACCTCATTTAGTAAGCCATTATCAGTATTTACAAAATGAAAAATTGTCAGAAGTTTTAATTTAAATATTCTCTTCCTGTATAAGAGTTTAGAGTTTGGAACAATACCAATTTTTATGTAAACATAGAAGGAATAATTAAAAACCAATAAAGTCTGTAAGTGGCTCATGCCAAAATAATGTATTTTAAAGTTAGAGTCAGGGATGGATGTGGAGAAAGAGATAAAGCTTTCCAGACTTGTTAGAAACATAGCAGCATTAGCTACAGAAGATATAGAGCTCTATCTTAGTCTTTTATTCTTTTTTGCAATAACCTTCTAAGTTGATAATGATATTCCTTTGTTTACTGGTTTAAGCCAAAAACTATCAGCTTATTTTTCTTTACTGTCATTTAAGAAAGAATCTGTAAAATATTACATTGGCTATTTTAGCAGTTGAATTAATTCTAGAGTATGATCATAATTGTGAAAACATCACAAATGTCATTTAGTTTGTACTTAGATGTCCTTTATATACTTGAGTATATAGATATGCTGGATTCAGCACAGCTATGGCTTTTAGGAAAGGCTTGAGAAAAGTCTCAAAATAGTAGATACATTTAACAAATTGCAAGTTGAGAATAGTTTGAGAAGATTTTATGACTGTGTTGTCTTTCCTAGAGAGAAGGAGAGTCTTGCTTAAAGATTTCTCGGTGAAGATTTCTTATACTGTAAATGAAGACTTGGAGGTAGGGGAAGGGCATGACAAAGTCAGTTGCCATGAATGCTTTCAAAACACCTTGCAGCACTGTTTACAATAGCAAAGACCTGGAACCAACCCAAATGCCCATCGATGATAGACTGGATAAGGAAAATGTGGTACATATATACCATGGAATATTAAGCAGCCATCAAAAACGATGATTTCGTGTCCTTTGTAGGGACATGGATGAACCTGGAAACCATCATTCTCAGCAAACTGACACAAGAGCAGAAAATCAAACACTGCATGTTCTCACTCATAGGCGGGTGTTGAACAATGAGAACACATGGACACAGGAAGGGGAGCACTACACACTGGGGTTTGTTGGGGGGAAGTGGGGGAGGGACGGGTGTGAGGAGGTGGGAAGAGATAGCATGAGGAGAAATGACAGATACAGGTGAGGGGAAGGAAGGCAGCAAACCACACTGCCATGTGTGTACCTATGCAACAATCTTGCATGTTCTTCACATGTACCCCCAAACCTAAAATGCAATAATAATAAATAAATAAATAAAAGTTAAAAAAAGAATCCAAGAATAGAAGGCTGCCTTATTAAATTGATAAGCACTATACAACTTGAGACTGGACTTTTGTTTTGTTATATTAAAGTCAAATTGTAACAGTATTACAAAGAAATTTCAGGTTCACAATCACTTTGTGTTGCCTCAGGATTTATGCACAGGAAGATATATTGCAATATAGTTTTAATGAAAATGTTAATTTTGGTTGTAAAAAAATTTAGCATACCTGGAAATGTTTATAATCTTCCATTCATATCTAAACTTCAAGTTTATGGCTTAAAATATAACACAGTGTACTTCATTTATTTGTTTTGTGTTTTAGCCTATAATGCTCCCATTTAAAAATACTCATTAAGGCTGGAATGTAAACTGTGTCTAAAATATGTTATAACTGATTTTAAATGGAGGAAAGTACCTTGTTTTATCTGCATGGCACCTAACATCTGAAGAGTAGGCTTCTCTTTCCTGGGTTGACTCTGTGAAGTGAGGGTTGTAAAATAATCACTTGGTAATTTGACAGTTTTATTAAAAATAATTACTTTGTTTCAGTTATTATAGTATCTATAGTTTTGAAAACATGTCAGGAAAAATCCTTTCGTATTGATCTGGAGCAGAAAATGTGTTGTTTTCCATCTCTAATTGAGTTGATTTCCTTTACTACTATTTTACAATGAAAATATTCAAACGAGGCATATTTATGCTGCTTCAAATAATTGATTTTGCTTTTTAAGCATGTTATCCATAATTTCAAAGCATATCTTTCTGAACTGCTTTGCCCTGAGGAGTTTAGAATTTTCTTGAAATTGCGGGTATCTCTTGAGTATTTTTCAATGTCAGTTCAACTGTAGCTTGTTGTGCTATTAATTCATTATAAAGTGACACAGGAAGAAAACTCATTATGTGATAATGTGAAAACACATATTTGTCAAAAAATAAATTGAGTCTGTATTGATAATCCATCAGCTATGGTAGTAGGAAGTCAAATGGTTTATTAGATTCATTTGGGTGTTGACACCAGTTTTTCAAACAAGAAAACATAAAAAAGTTTGTAGTTCCAAACCATAGGCACTCTGTATCATGCATTTAAATGTATTTTCTTTTTTCCATCCAGGTGATATTATACCCAACTTCTAATAGCTCCAAATCAGCTGAATTACACCGAATGGTAGTTCCAAAAAATAGCCAAGACTCTGACTTAAAGATCAAACTGGCAGTGCGAATGGATAAACCAGCACATATGAAACATAGTGGGTAAGTGTATATTTGAGGATTTTTTCCCGAATTATTGGATTTCATTTCAATGTATTATTTCTGTCAGTTTAGCCAGAGAACCAGTATAGCAGGCTTTTGCATGGAGTTTTCTCAAAAAGTGACATACGTAAGTTATCTTATTCAGTGTTTTTAGACCGATAGATGGCTTTATAGCTCAAGACATGGGTCTTCAGTTAACTATATGTGTGCTACCACAATATTGGTACTTGATTGTATTAATATTACTTATCAGTCATATTGATGGAGGGCACTGATACCTTCTAAGAAACATTCTTCAAATTGCAGTAATAGGTGAAACAAGCTTAGTATTGAAGTCCCTAGAAATAGTTAAACTTCCATAGAATATGTGAAAACTAACACATAATTTAACTATGACCCGTAGTTTAGCTTAGACTGTATATATTTTGACAAGAGGAATATTAGTGTTCATCCAAACATGTGAGTGAGAACTGAATCAGTATTGGAGAAAACTGCTGCTGTTGCATGGAGAAGAAATTCAGGGACTGTCTCCTGGGAATCACCAGGGATCATAGTCAGACTTCATCCCTGCCAGGGTTCTTTGTCTGTTGCAGCTAGTGAGGAAACAAGTCTGAACTCTTGAATAAAATAAAGTGAATTTCCAAAACTCCAGGAGTTTCTAAGAATAACACTTTGGACTAACTGTTGCCAAATCCCAGTATAGGGGTGTTAGCCATTAGGAAAGCAAAAGAGCCATTTTTCTTTCTAAGGAGAAAAGCAGTTGTTGAAGTGCCTTACCTGAGTTTAGCACAGAGGTCTAAGAAAGTGCATCCTTGTAACAAGCAGAGCCTGCTGGCATTAGGTCCAAATCACTAACATCAGGGTGGAGCAGACTGATGATTCAAAAAATGAGGAGAATTCTTTTGACGACCATTAGGGGAAACATGGTTAGGCTCTGGGCAGGGGGCAACCCAAGGTATACATTACAGTTGGGATGGAACTAAAGACTGTATTGCTTTTAGGCAGACTGTTTGTAGGCAGCATGTACACCTCACCAAAGGGAAAGGTACATGAAAGGGTGGGCTTTTAAGAAGGGAACCAGGATTTGGATACCAACATTATGCATCTTTAATGTAGTAATATAAAATATACTATGACGCAGATGGAGTAGGTGGGATTTAATATCCATCTACCTGCTCACCAGTAATTTATGCAGCAGGAGTGTATTGAGTACTTACTATGTTCCAACTAGGACAAACTTTAATGAGATATCATTACAGGCCTATAGGAAGTGGGTAGGCAGGGATTCAGACTTGTATGCAAATAATTATGACATTGAATGATAAGCGCTGTAAGACGGAAATGGAAACCCAAGAGAAATAATATCTGATTTTGCTGGGTATAGTGAATGGAAATTTCACGGAACACCTGACTTTAGAGATAAAACTTGAAGAATAAGGTAGTCTGGGAGAGATGGCATTCCAGCTACATGACAGCATATGCAAAGGCAGGAGTCCTGGAAGGGCTTTTAGCTGATGATGACAAGTTCAGTTTAACTGTCAGAGAGTGCTGTGCTCTGAAGTGCTTAGAGATTAGTAGAGATGCACATAAAAGAGCACAGTATGTTCCAGGAACGGCAGTTGTATCTCTACTCTTTTTTACTCAGTCCCTTTTTCTTTTGATTAATGACACAATAGAAAAACAGGAACCTATAATAATGCCAAGGTGACCCTAATTTACCCATGACCAGTACCAGGCCATGGTGAATACTCCTGGAACCTTCAGCTTGTCCCAGAAACAAACACTGAATATGCATAGGGTAGGTTCTGTAAACTTTAGCTCCAGTGGGAAGAAATCCTTGCTCTAACCTGGCAGTTTCTTTGTTCAGCATACTCCAGAATAGGTGAGACAATCCAGACCCCTTTCAAGACTTGATTTTGGGGTAGAGTTTGTTTTTATCAATCCTTTCCACTAAATCAGTACCCCTGGAATGGCCCTGCAGTTGACTGCTGCCCAAGACTGTAGGTGAAGGAAAAGACTGAAAAGGATATATTATGGTCTCTTAATTTAATCCATAAGGCTCAGGCACTCACTGAAGGACTCGGACCAGAAATGCATCATAGCCCAACCATATAAATCATTATCTAACATTGCTAAGGGATACAGGCATTTCCAGATATTCAGGTATCTCTGTAGTTTGTGAAATACAAATTGAAACAATGTTAGAACTAAAAAATACCATACCTGTGATTATGTTGTGCTAAGACAGTATGTTATGTAGCAAAATTAAGAATATCATATTCCAAAATGGTGATTCAATTAAAATATTTTAATGTTATATTAGAAGTAATCTACCAGAATTAAAAGTTTTCAACATTGCTATAATAATAATTGATCCCTATTAGAGGTGCTTTAACCTAAGCATCTGTTCTGTTTTTTCAGTACCCGTGTGGTAACAGTTTTAAATATTTTGAATGGTATGCCTGTGTGTAAATATATATGGGAGAACATTTCACCTACAACATAGCTATATTTGTCTTTTTCTGAGGTATTTGGTAAATAGATTTTACTGCACTTAATTACATTCAAGAAGAGAAAGAAAGCTAATCTTTTTCTTCCAAGTATTTCATCATATACCAAAGCAATAATGTAACAGGAATAGTAGATTAATAGCATTTTGTTTTGGTCCTGGATCATGTTTTGTCAGTAATTTCTTCTATAATCAATTATTAACAGATGGATAATAATTTTAAAAGAGACAAGTCAAGTTTTTAAAAAGATTAATTTATCTTTAAAACATAGCAAACTCCTGTTTCAGATAGAATTGTTAGGTGGATTAAACAATAAATTGGAGGGTAATGGATTTTTACCTCCAGAGCACTTTAGACTTTGAAATCTTTTGGGACTTAAGTAGTAAAAACCTATTCTCTGTTTTTATAATGTGGGCATCAAATATGTCTTGTAACATGTATACCGTTTTAATCATTTATCACTTATCTATGGCCCATAAATTTTTGTATCAAAGTTATTTACATTTTTGTGTGTGTTCTCAACTATACTCTAAGTTACTTAGACCTACTTGAATTCTCAATGCCTCCTGCAGTGTATAAGCAAAGATAGATATTAATATGAATAATGGTGAGAATGTAATATTTTGCTCCCTAGAGTATTAAGGGAAAAATAATACAAATGAGGGAAAGCCTCATGTACACATTGAAACTTAAAAGAAAAGATAGATATTAATATGAATAATGGTGAGAATGTAATATTTTGCTCCCTAGAGTATTAAGGGAAAAATAATACAAATGAGGGAAAGCCTCATGTACACATTGAAACTTAAAAGATTCTAAACACAGTTTATTGGAAATAGGACATAATTTTAATGTAAAAAAAATGCCTAAAGTAAATGAAATAATGTTTAGTGCTCAACATTGCATTTTAAAATGACTATTTTTTTTAAACAAGGTAAAACGCATCCAATCTAAAGCTCATGTTTCTGATAACTAATCAGTCCATGACTATACATTATAGTTTATTTAAGCAGGACTAACTACATATAAATGAAAATAGACATTTAATTTGAATCAAATAAGCATAATGATGGTTCCATCCTTTTAAAACCAAACTGAGCATTACTACAACATGCATATTTAGCAAAAACTTGAATTTATTCTTTTGGAATATGTCATATAAACTAATTATGGCAACTAACCCTAGATAAATCTGTTAAACAAATTACCAGCTAGGTTTTGAAGGGTTAAATGATTCACATCCAGCTCTTGAATTAATTTTTCTGGTGTGTGTATGTGTGTGTGTAGCATGAAGTTAGAAGTGTTCTTAAACAAATGGGCTATACTTTAGCGTAGCCTAGTGGCTAAGTAACAGTATTAACTTAAAACTCAAATATTCTTCCTGTTTTTATTAAATAAAATCATTTCCCTAATTCAGAGGTTATTTTCTCAACCAAAAAAAGATAAAATAAAATGGAACTTATAAGTGACTGTTATGACAATTAAATCTATAACTGAAAAAGAGAAAATTGTCACAAATATGTGGAAGCATTATGATCATGATCTATGAGATGTCTGCATGCAACTGATCACTTTTATAGTAAAAAATTAATAGAGTTTCATAACTATACAACTATAGAAGATTCTTATAGATTCAAATTGGTAGGACAAAACTTTAGCAAAAATACTCTCATATAAATCTCATGTTTCTCTTTTTGTAGAGTCATGCTTGGCTATTTACACATTTGTTGAATGAATGGATGGATTAAAATATTTTGACATTGTCACAAATAAAACTCTCTAGTATAATTTCCATCATAAAGATAGAAAAGAGATTGGGCTCATCTCTTGTTGCAAGGAGAGACAATAGTTGAGCTTCCAGCAGGACAAACAAGCCCCAGGCCAGCTACATTGTGGCCCCACCCTTTCCCAGAGAGACGGCCAGCTGGGCATCCAGAGGTTGGGGCAGCATGCCTGCATAAACCACATTCACACACTAAACATTCAGACATTGTATTTTCTAATAAAGTGAAGTGACTGCACTTTAGTAAAGTTGTATTATTTAGCTTATCATTTAAGGTTTATGATTTCCAATTAATTTAGGGGAGGAAAATCTTAGCTGTGTTGAGGTAGTATTTTCTCAGAGGGTCCAGGCTTTACAAAAAAGCCAGGTCTGTTTTTTTCACAGAGAATATATTGATATATCATTTTTAAAGGCTCCTTTTAGAATTACTTTCCTCCATGTCCTTGTCTAAAATATGTTTCAACATCTGACCTTGACCTGAACCTATGTATGTGTTGGTCTGCTTGCATTCCCAGGTTGAACTTGGCCCAGCCTGGCTTATCCTGATTTCACAGAAATCCTACTTGAGTCCCTTGAACTATAATAATAATATTGTTTTTTAAATGTTTTTTTTAAATTTTTTTTTGAGACAAGGTCTCACTCTGTCACCCAGACTGGAATACAGTGGCACCATTGTGGCTCACTGCAACTCTACCTCCCAGGCTCAAGCAGTCCTCCCACCTCAGTCTCCCAAGTAGCTGGAACTGCAGGTGTACACCACCATACCTGACCAATTTTTTTGTATTGTTAATAGAGACAGGGTTTTGCTATGTTGCCCAGGCTGGTCTCAAACTCCTGCACTCAAGTGATCCTCCTGCCTCGGCCTCCTACAGTGCTGGAATTACAGGCATGAGCCACTATGCTCAGCCTTTAGATAACATTCTTCTACTCATCTAGTTTTAACTACATTATTTGACTTTATTCAAACGAAAATGCTTAAAGAAAGATGAGAAAAATAGAAATGTACAAATCATCATTAATTCCTTGAGAGTATAAAAGTTACATCCCTATTAGGGCCCTTTGCTTAATTGTTAGATTTAATTTACATTTTTATTTGACAACTATTATGGATGTAGGTAAGGTAGTTTATTGTTTTTGTGTGTTTATTTTTCTGCTAACTTTATTTTGTCTTCTCTCTAAGTCCAAGGGTGAAAAATGAAAATATTACATTAGTACTTTGAACCATGTCTGAGCAACTGACTTGAATGATTTATCTAAAAAATAAGCCCAGATTCTAAAAATAAAGAGCACCTAGAGATTATTTCATGGCAAGTGAGAGGAATAAGAAAGCACTTTCCCTTTATTTCAGTCTAATGCTGTCTAACATTTTTTAAATTACAGATATTTTCAGTGCATATTTTAAATAACCAGTGACACTTTTTGTATATTTTACTACAGTTTGCTAGTTTAACTTTTAATTTTCTTGCTTAAATTATTAAACAAGTATGATTTGGTCTGTACAGCTCTAAACAGTCTATCAAGTCTTGCTAGTTGTGGTATTAAAATTTGTCAAGTTTTATGATACATTGTTGATCTTACTAAATATACATACCAGGTGAGTTAGTTTTAATTTCATCTCAGGGTATTTTTGCTTATTTTTAATTAAAGTTTTATGTGTGCTTCATTTTTATTTTAATTTTTTAATTTAAAAATTTTTCAAGACAGGGTCTTATTCTGTCTCCCAGGTTGGAGTGCAGTGGCATGAACAGAGCTCACTGCAGCCTCCACCTCTCAGGCTCATGATACCCTCCCACCTCAGCCTCCCGAGTAGCTAGGACCACAGGTTTATGCCACCATACCTGGCTAGGTTTGTTGTTGTTGTTGTTTTGTAGAGATGGGGTCTCCCTGTATTACCCAGGCTGTTCTTGAACTCCTGGATGACTCTGGTGATCCTCCTACCTCGGCCTCCCAAAGTGTGGGGATTACAAGTGTGAGCCACCACACCCAGCTAAATTGCTTTATGAGGAGGGATTGATAAACCTGAGCAGCTGACCTTAGCTTAGCTACATGACCTTTATTTTGTAGTTACCATCACACTCAAGACATTCATGTGATTGTATAATTAAGTTATTTTAATGTTTTGTGAAAAGAATTAGTGAGAGAGATTAGTGTCATTGAGATTAGGATTCTGAAGACTTTTGCCTTTGCTAACTCTACCATAGAATGCTCATAGTACTTACCTCCTCTCTCTCTCCTGTCTCTGATCAGATGCTGTCTCTACAGCAGCCCATCCTGTTCACCCTACAAAGTACCGTTCTCTCTCTGCTTCCAACTCTACTTTTAACTGGCTTCATTCTTTTTTTTAAAGCTCTTATCATTATCTGATGTGACATTTATTGTTTATTAACTGTATCCCCACTAGAATGTTATCACCATGGTGTGATTTGCTATTCAGGAGCTTCACAATTAAACTTGATTCCCATGGGGTAGGAATCTTATCTCACTTGCTATTTTTAACCTCAATTTTTAGAACATTGTCTAGTACTTAGTAGAAGCTAAACAAATATTCATTGACTTGAAAAGTTTTTTTAAGGAAAGAACAGAATGCAGAAATTAGCTCACAGTTTTAAGTGTTGGACTGATTATTTGGATATGAACTTCAGATTATCTAATTGATACCACTGTAAGGTGGATTTGTTGGAGTGTGTTTCAAAACATTATTGCCTTTGAAGAGTTACAGGAAGTCTCCTTTTTTCACAAATTTAAATTTGACTGTAAATCTAAAGACTGTATTATAAAGACATGCATTATTTTCCAAAAATTTTAAATTGAAAGTGATTACTCTCTGCAGGGAGGCTTACTGCTTGTCAACATTTATTCTTAGACCATCCCAGTGGTTGGACTGCAGGAGAAAGTTTTAACAACATTTCTTGTTGGTAGAGTATACACCAGGGTTAATATGTTTTAATTTGTAAGAATGATGTATTATACTTATCAAAAATATAATTTTGATAATTATGCTTATCAAAATTCAAGACAAAAAATAAAAACACCCTAGATTTGACCTTTGTTCATACTATCTTTATGGACTCAGTAAAATTTGTTTGCTTTCTTTCTGCAACAGTGATCCCTGAATTTGAATAGCCATGCTATATTTATTTCAAAATGTATTCTGCCAATTCTATTTAGTGTACACTTTTTTTCCCATTTAGATAGGCTAAATAATTCATGAAAATGTTTTCCCCAACAACTGACAAAGAAAAATGAGAGGAAGTTTACAAAGAACCAGTCTTTTAATGATTAGACAGGCAGGAGGAGTCCTAGACTGTATATGGAAAGGAATGGACTGAGCAAGCCAAAGCATGGGCTGACAGTGCCAAGACTTGCAAAGATTTCAGAGTCTGAGCATGGCAGTGGGCCAAAGTCAGGATGAAACTTAAGAGCAGAAGATTACATAAACTAGAAAGCAGGAAGATATGTGGCAGTAGTGAAGGGCAATAGCAGCAAAAGTACCTGATCAACTACAGCATATGACAGCAGAGCTGACCTTACTTGTGAAAGTCTCTGAAAAAAGGAAGGTAAAGGCTTAGAGGGGATCAGCAGAGGTCTAAAGAGGAGAAAATGAGTGTTTATGGAACATAGTAAAGGATAGGACAGGGCCTAAAAGTATAGGAATGATGAAAAGGAATCTCTTCAAAAGTGGTCTAAGCTTGTCTACTAGTTCATTTAATTTTGGCATTCTCTCCATAGATGTTAACATACGGGTATAAGGTTCCTAAAGAATATTCCTACTCTTCTCTGTATAATCATAACCAGCACTTACTTGAACAGGGCATTGGTAATAGGATATAATATCACAACCACAGCCTCCTATGTGGACTGTATCTGAAGCACTTGAAAATCATAAATAAACAATAGTGGGGAAGATTATACAATGAATTTGCTTTAGTATGATAGATGTGTGTTCAGATTATAAAAAGAAACATCACCACAATTTTAACATTAATACCAATGTCAATGATATGAACAGAGAGGAGAAAGAGTTTACAAGCATATTTCTAATCATTCATCCTGCATTCATTTATATCCCTAAGGTTAGTACATTAGTAATTAAATCAGAAGAGAAAAGCAAATCTTATTCTCATGATTTAAAAAATCGGTTTGTTACTTAAAATAATACAAATGTATTTTTAATGTCTGTGTTTATTTTATATATCAATATTAATACTTTGGAAACACGTTTTAAAAATGGTTTTGACAGTGAATTAGAAGGCTATAACAGTAGTCCAAAGGTCAATCAGAAAAGTTGAATGCCACCTGTTTCCACCTTTGTGAAATTGGCAGCCTTATCTTTTCTGCCAGTTCTATTGATCTTTAGGTTTATCTTCAGTTTACCACTTCCCCTTCACTTACATTAATTTCTATCTCTCTGTAATGTTTCCCACAACTAAATTCCTTTCCATTCCTTCTGCCAACCCTTATTTAGTCTCTATCCTAACAAATAAAAACCTGTTCATTGACTTTTCTACTCATCAGAGGTACTTGGGAAACACTTGATGTTTATTTTAGTAGAGATATTACTGTATCCCTAAATTCCTAATTGGTGTGAAAAACAGGAACATCAGTAGAAAAATCAATGATGCAAATCCTTTAAGCTAGAGTTCTTATTCTTCAAAAATCTGGTTCATCTAGATTTTATACCCAACACAAACTCCCAACTTTGCCAAGTGGATCAGTTCATAGACCCTGAATATGCTTTTATTTGCTCAAATCTATTTCTTTCACTCTTTTACCCAATTCTACCACTCTGGTACCAGCTTATACATTTTCTTATACATAAGTACCAAGAGAGGCAGTTCATTTTCTCTATAACTAAGTTTCCTCAGAAGCAGACTTCACTAACTGGAAGCCACCTTGTCCCCATTCCCTTGATTCT
Source organism: Saimiri boliviensis (assembly GCF_048565385.1). Taxonomy (NCBI): domain Eukaryota; kingdom Metazoa; phylum Chordata; class Mammalia; order Primates; family Cebidae; genus Saimiri; species Saimiri boliviensis. Next base: position 34,459,948 of record NC_133458.1, read on the forward strand.
GAGAGAACTATTGAGTCTTTTTTATACCAGTGTAATCTAAAGAGATGCCGACCCCTCTCTGCCTCATCAAGATTACTCCAATTTTTTTTTTTTTTTTTTTTTTGGAGACAGAGTTTCCATCCTGTCACCTAGTCTGGAGTGTAGTGGTGCAATCTTGGCTCATTGCAACCTCCACCTCCTGGGTTCAAGTGATTCTCCTGCCTCTGCCTCCTGAGTTGCTGGGATTAACAGGCACCCACCACTAAGCCTGGCTAATTCTTGTATGTTTGGTGAAGATGGGGTTTCACCATGTTGGCCAGACTAGTCTTGAACTCCTGACTTCAGGTGATCTGCCTGCCTTGACCTCCCAAAGTGCTGGGATTACAGGCATCAGCCACTATGCCCAGCCACAGTTGTTACCGTACAAGCTGCACAAGAGAATTTGGAATGGAAGGTAGGGCAGAAGCCCTTCTACCTAAGTCACTCTCAACTACCTGTGTTCCCTGTCTATTTCTCTTTTTTTACCACAGTCTACAGGCACCGGAAGAATGGACTTTTTCTCCCTTTTTAAATTGCTGTCTAGGACCTTATTTATGTAAAACTTTTGATTAAGTCAGCCAGACTTAACTGTTTACTGTATCAAAGTGGGAGATAAGTGATTTATAGTTATCTGTATGTGTGGTAGGTTGATCACATGAATAGAACCAATAAACAGGCTTCCTAAATTCATGCCTTGTGCCCTAAATCTTTCTTGTCCCCTCCAACTTTGGGTTTGACCATGTGGTTTGCTTTGGGCCCTGAGACAGAAGCAGATTTGAGATAAGCATATACTTGAAAAAGCACATGTGCATTTTCACTTCCTTTCTTTCTCACTTCCTTCACCTTGAGGACCCACATGGACTAGCCCACTGGTAAAGCAGAACTACATTTGCCTGGTTGTGCTGACCTGGATTTCAGGCATATGAATGAGCCCAGATGAAATGAAAAAAGCCGGCTAGCTAGCGTGAAAGTGACCACAGACCTAGGCATTGGTCATGGCCAGCTCAGCTCAGATCAGTAGAACTGCTTAATAAACTATAGGCTGGTAAGAAATAATGAATGGTTGTTATTTTAAGTCACTAAGTTTTAGGGCAGTATGTTATACAGGAAAGGTTAGATACTGTGCACTCTTGCCTTGCTACAAAATCCTATTCACTTTTTTTTCTTCCTATTATAAATCAGATGCACGGAGCTGGATTAATCATAATCCTTAGCCCATGATATATGTCACATTGATTTATACATTTATTTGTGTATAGGTATAATCTTTCCTGCACAATACGCCTTGCTACAAACATACTGTACTTTATCCATTTCATCAAAATGGACATTTGAGTCATTCCAGATTTTTGCTATTTCATATGGTGCTACTGTGAACATTCTTGTCCATGTCTCCTGGGATATATACATATATATAGTTTCTCTTGAGTGGTTACCTAGGAGTATAATTGCTGAGCTGGTAAGAATATGAATGTTTATCTTTACACGACAATACTAAACTTTTTCCAGTTTTATTAAATTGTTCTACCAATATACATTTCTTCCAGCAATGTGTAAGATCTTTCTGTCCTTCTCTTATTTGGCTTTTACCATCTACTATCTTCTTTTGAAAAATGTGAAAAACACAAACTTTCTCATTTGTGTATATATCTATAGTTTTATTATTGTCTCTTGAAGGCAGAGATCCTGACTGTTACTTCATTACTTAGTCCACATGCTTTAGAATACAGTGGATACACATTATTGTTTGATAATTGGTTGATTAGTATATACTTTCTGATTACACAGAATATCATATTGAGACAATATGAAAATTTCCTTGATACTCTTCATTTTTCCATCACAGATTGACTTGAGAACCTCAAATTGTACTCCCAGATAACCTTAAATACTCTCCACTGTAAAATTGTAACCAGCTACACTCCTATTTATCTCTCAGATTAACTCCTTGTTGAGTGGGCCTTATTGTTCACTATTATTTGACCAAGCACTGAAGGCATGCCTGGTTTCATCAAGTCAGTTATTCAACACATGTTTATTGATGTGTCAGACTCAATAAATAAGTGAATGAGTGAAATTTGCTATAAAAATAGTGGTACTTTAAAAATCATCAAATGCATTAGATGCTGTAGAGTTAATTACTTGTCCCACTGAAAAGGAACAGCTGTTAACCAAATAGCATAGACTAGAAAAATTTAAAACTGTAAAATTGAAAACAGTTTAAGCTGGCAAAACATAACATAATCTTATGTAAAAAGCGTGATGTACTCTTAGATATGAATTGCTTCTTCCATGACTATGACATCCGTTTGGAAAGATATTGTAAATAAGTGGTTCACATAATCTATTTTAATTGGTAGCTTGAAGCTGTTTCCAAAATATCCTTATACCAGAATTCACAGACAATTTAAAAAATTAACTTTCATTACTCTTCCTTGAGTGTTAATATATCTATACACGATAGTATTGCTCCAAGTCACTTGGGTGTAATTTTCATTGGTCACTCTAGTCAGGGAAAGAACAAGTATACAATGATTATTTGGAAACAGTAACCAAAAAATTCTGTCTTCGTTGGTAGTGGTTGTAACAACTGTATGTGTTTAAGGATGTTTATTAAATTAAGCAAATATCGAACATATTTAAGAACAGGAAGGGCTTTGCAGACGCTGCTGCTGCCTGGAGCCTTGTAGTATCAGCCATGTCAACCCCATCATGTCCTTCTACATTGGCGTCAATGATGAGCCCTTGGGCTGCGTCTCCTTAGAGCAGTTTGTAGACTAGGTTCCAAAGACAGCAGAAAACTTTTGTGCTCTGAGCACTGGAGAGAAAGGATTTGGTCATAAGGGCTCCTGCTTTCACAGAATTATTCCAGGGTTTGTGTGTCAAGGTGGTGACTTCGCATGCCATAATGGCACTGGTGGCAAGCCCATCTGTGGGGAGAAGTTTGATGATGAGAACTTCATCCTAAAGCATACAGGTCCTGGTATCTCGTCCATGGCAAATGCTGGACCCAACACAAATGGTTCCCAGTTTCCCATGTGCACTGCCAAGACTGAGTGGTTGGATGGCAAGCATGTGGCCTTTGGCAAAGTGAAAGAAGGCATGAATATTGCGGAGGCCGTGGAGCACTTTGGGTCCAGGAATGGCAAGACCAGCAACAAGATCACCATTGCTGACTGGACAACTCTACTACATTTGACTCGTGTTTTATCTTAACCACCAGACCATTCCTTCTGTAGCTCAGGAGAGCACCCCTCCACCCAGTTTGCTCACAGTATCCTAGAATCTTTGTGTTCTTGCTGCAGTTCTCTTTGGGTTTCATGTTTTCCTTGTTGCCTTCCATGCCTAGCTGGATTGCAGAGTTGAGTTACATTTATGATTATGAAATAAAGAGTAAATGACAACAACAAAAAAATAATAGGGCTTAACTCCTCTTATGAAATGGGAAAATCTATAGGAGGAAAGATGATAAAACTCAAGTGATCAGAGAGATTCTAGACTGATGCAGACTATGATGAACAGGACAGAAAATAATTACTGAGTACAGTGAGTGAGGATTGGACCTGAAATGCATAAAACTTTAAAATGAATCAGATAGCTACATGAAACAGGAAGGTAATGTTACAGTTGAATATACTGCAAAGAATATAGGTAAAGTTATGCTATACAATATCTCTTTGTCCGTTGGACACAAATATACATATTTATTTATAGAAAAGTTCCCATTTGTTTAGCCTTTGCTTTGACCTTAAAATGAAAGTTATGAACATTTGATAGAATCTGCTTATACTTTGCTATCTTGCACTTAGTTATAGAAAACCATGTGTTGTTTACCCAGAGATTTAACCATTAGACTTACTATCGTATCTGAGAGAATGAGGGTGTTAGGGGTGTTCATAGTAATGTATATGAATAATGAAATGTTAATACATAATTAAAATTTACTAAAGGATAGTGTAATACCCTAGCAGGACAGCTTAATTGTAGTACTTAGAGCCTGCAGCCAGTATGCCAATTATAACCTCATCACCCTGTGATCTTAAGGCAAGTTACTTAACCTCCTTGTACCTCCCTTCTTCTGTAAAATGGAATACAGCAATCACCAATTTCAAAAGGATGCTGTAAGGATTAAATGAGCTAATATCACTAAAGTGACTAAAACATTGCCTGGCATATCATTAACAGTCCATTTTAGCTGTTATCATTACACAGTAGACAATTTAAATTATGATTTACAAATAAATGTCATTTATGCTACTTTGTGATATATTCCATGTAACTTTGAGATATTCTTTTGTTGCAATGGTAATATATATATATTCTATAATGAATATGTGTGTGTGTGTGTGTGTGTGTGTGTGTGTGTGTGTGTGTGTGTAATATATAACAGAAAACTGGAATTAGAAGCATTAAAAAGAACAAAAATTGGTCAGGCCCAATGGTGCACACCTATAATCCCAGCACTTGGGGAGACTGAGGTGGGTGGATCACCTGAGGTCAGGAGTTCAAGACCAGCCTGACCAACATGGTGAAACCCCATCTCTACTAAAAATACAAAAAAAAAAAAAAAATAGCTGAATGTGTTGGCGAGCACCTGTAATCCTAGCTACTTGGGAGGCTGAGGCAGGAGAATCGTTTGAACCTGGTAGGCAGAGGTTGCAGTGAGCCAAGATCATGCCATTGCACTGCAGCCCGGGCAACAGAGTGAGACTCCGTCTCCAAACAAAATGAAAAACAACAAAAGTCATCTCATAATACCACGTTAAAAAATATTCTTAGGTATATGAAAGTTAAAAGTGTCATTTTTTCTCTTTCATTCTGAACCACAGTATCAGCTATTTGGTGTACATATTTTGTTCCTCTGTATATTCAAAGATATACAATATCTTTGTTATATTAAAATACTCAATTTACAGTAATTTTAGACATTTTCTGTTTCCAGCACTGACATGTTCTGCTAGCATTAAGTAGTCTCTATTTATAGTGTTCACACTATAAAAGTCATATCACAAATAAATAGGTTAAAAATTATTTCTTAATTAAAATCACTGCTATAACTTACATTTCTGTAAAATCAATTGGTTATTATAAGTCATATAAAATGAAAAATAGACTGTGATACAAATTGCATTAATGATTGATAGGTATTATGTGTGAAATGAAAAATTACTAGACAAGGAGAAGAAACTGTTTATCCTGCTAGAAACTATTCAATGAATGAATTATAGCTACAATCTTGTCTTTAATGTTTCCCGTGGCAATTGTCAGGAAGTGGTATGAAGAGTTGTGGGACCTTAATAATATGCCTTGCCATTTTAATTGCTGAGAGAAGCAAGATGATTTTAATTGCCAGGAGATACATTACTAATTAAAGTGTCACTCTATATTCATTCTAAAATAATTAGTTTGAATATTTGTAGGAAACGAGATATAAATTTAGTTCCAAATTCAGGAGCAATAATAAAAGGTACTACTTTCACTCAGGATATCCCAAGGATTTTAGTACCTCTGTGCTAAGAACCAAGGACAACCACCAATATATTTTATATTATAATACACCTGCACCATTGTGTGTAAGACAATTTATTGTTCCACCTCTGCTTTTATGTTGTAGAAGCACACTTTTAGCAAGTTGACTTACTTGCTCAATTCTCTTATTCTAACACTTATTTTGTTGTATTTTCTGTATAACAAAGGTGATTATGTCATCCACAGATAATTGTAGCTTTATTTTCTTCTTTTATTATCATTACCCTTTTTTTCTCTTATGCAATGGGTCAGGGCTGCTATTTAGAATTGACAGGAGGCAAATGTATTTTTTACTAGTTTTAGAAGAACTGTATGTTATATAATCATGTACCATGTAATGATATGTACAGTAGTGGTCCCTAAGATTATAATGGAGCTGAGAAATTCCTATCTCCTATTGATATAGCCATTATAATGTCATTAATGCAAGACATCACTCATGTTTTAGAGGATTTTGGTGTAAATGAACCTATGGTCCGGCCAGTTGTAGAAAAGTACAGTAAATACGTTTGTGTACCCTACATAATAAGTGAAAATGATAAATCACTGCATTACTCATGTATTTTTTATGGTTATTTTAGAGTGTACTCTTTCTACTTATTAAAAAAAAAACAAGAACAGTAATATTAAAGCAGCCTTAGGCAGATCCTTCAGGAGGTGTTTCGGAAGAAGGCATGGTTGTCATAGGTGACAGGTCTATGTGGGCTATTCTTCCTGAAGACCTTTTAGTGGGACAAGTTATGGAGCTGGAAGACTATGATGTTAATGGTCTTGACCTTGTGTAGTCCTAGGCAAATATATGTGTTTGTATTTTAGTTTAAAAAAAAAGTTTGAAAACTAAAAAAAAAATTTAAAAACAGAAAAATACTTAATAAGGATGTAAAAAAGAAAATTTTTGTACAACTATATGTATTTGTGTTTTAAGCTAAGTGTTACTACAAAGGAATTTTAAAAATGATAAAAATGTGAAGTTTATTAAATAAAAATACCATAGTTAGCTAAGTTTAATTTATTCTGGAAAAAAAAATATTTTTAAATAAATTTAGCTTAACCCAAGTGTACAGTGCTTATAAAATGGATGAGTGTACAGTGATGGCATTTGCATTCATTTACTACTCACTCACTGATTCTCCAAGGGCAACTTTCAGTCCTGAAGGCTCCATTCATGATAAGTAACCTATAGAGATGTATCATTTTTTATCTCTTGTAAAGTATTTTTACTGTACCTTTTCTATGTTTAGATATACAAATACTTACCATTATGTTATTATTGCCTGTAATATCCAGTACAGTAACCTGCTATACAGGTTTGTAGCCTGGGAGCAATAGCCTATACCATATAACCTTGTTGTATAGTAGGCTTATACCATCTAGATTTGTGTAAATATACTCTGTGATGTTTGCACAATGACAAAATCACCTAATGATTCATTTTCAGAATGTATCCCCATCATTAAGCCATGTGTGACTGTGTTTATAAGCATAACACTTGCTTTATGTTTTTGGTATATAGCCTTACTAAATAGTCTTTTAAACCACAAATTTTAGAGCTTTATCAAATGCTTCCTCATACCTATAAAGATAATGATTTTTTCTCCTTGAACTATCAATGTAGTAAATTATATTGATGGGGCTTTTTTTCATGTTAAACCATACTTACATTCATGGAAAACAATTTTTTATTTAAATATTATGAAAATTACTTAAAATTAAAATTTAAGTAATACTCTTCAATTTATCTGACTGCTAATGAGTTAAGGTAAACATTCTTTGTTTTTAAAAAAGCTAGTTAAGCTTCTTATGCGTTTATATTCTTCTCCACTGCCAAATTTCACAAATCTGCTTGTAGGTTAAATTGGTCTATAATTTTTTTTTCTTCACTGTTCTGAAATGGTTTTCAGTCTGGGAATCAAAGGTATATTAACCCCATTAAATCAGTTAGACAGTACTTTTTGTTTTTTTCACATTCACCTTTTCCCTTTGTTTCTCTCTTTTTTTTTAACTGAAATTTTGTATAAGAGGGATTTTTCTGTCATTGGGAGTTTGTTAAAAACTTATTTTTAATAATGTCTGGATTGGAAACTTGGGTTGGAGGTAAGGGGAGGTATTTTTGAATACCTTTGATGGCTGTTTCAAGTTTTTTAGTAATTCTTGGTCAGTTTAAATTTTTGTATTTTATATCAGTTTTTCCTTTGGAAAGTGTTTTTTTACAGATTACGCTTAGATTTAGCTACTAATATTTTAATAGTTTAAAATATTCTATTGTGTTTTTATCCATTTTTAAATTCTTGTTTTCATTTTTTTTCACTTCAAATATTCTTTGTTTAATTTCTATTATTCCTACAGAGGTTGGTCTGCAATACTAATTATTTCAAAGGACGAATACTTTTTGTATTAATTTCATTTCTCTTAAAAAATCTTGGTTATATTAATTTCCTCCCAAGTCTTCATTATTTTCTTTCTTCTGTTTCCCTAGGATTGTTGGGTTGTGTTATTTCCAAATTCTTGAGTTGAATAATTCAGCTTATCTTTCCCTGTATTTCTTATTTTCCAATAGCCTTGAGATTTTAATATGAAATTTTTGTCCTGGTTTTTGTTTTATTACTCAAGTAAAAGTTTTTTTCCCCAATTCTTTTGCAGTTGTTTCACATCAAAAGAAATTTTTCTTTCTGCTTATGTTGAGAGTATTTGTGTAAAATTTTCACTCAGTTTTATCTTTAATTTCATTCCTTCTTAGCATACGAAAGCATCTTTTTTCTTCGTCATAGCATTGCACTTTATAATTTTCTCAGAATTTTTTCTCTGTTGTGTGGTGCTTCTGTATTCTCTGGAGCATAATCTTTTGCTTGTGTTTATTTTTGCTTGTATTGCCAGTTATAGATACGTGTCTAAACAACCTAGAACAAATAGTTGTAGATATAATTCCTGGATAAATAGTTGTGAAAGTCTTGAAAGTCTTTTTTTTTTTTTAAACTTTTATTTTAAGATCAGGGATACAAGTGTAGGTTTGTTATATAGGTAAACTTTTGTCATGGGGGTTTGTGGTACAGATTATTTTATTATGATCTGTGTATTTAAGCCTAGTAACTAGTTATTTTTCCTGATCTTCCCTCCTCATTCTTCACCCTTGGAAAGGCCCCAGTAGTGTTGTTCCCCTCTTATGTGCCCATGTGTTCTTATCATTTAGCTCCCACTTATAATTGAGAACATGTGGTATTTTCACATATCAAACTTCCCCTAACTAAGCCCATTCATTCAGGCTTTTAATTACTCTAACCAATGAATTGTTTTGACCAGTGGTGACCAAGTCTGACCAAGGTAGCTTGAGAGCTTGGTCTTTTCCTTTAATCTTAATTAGCACCCTTCTAGACCTTTGGTGTGAGAGTTGAGGTTTTCTGAATCTTAACATGCTATCAAAACTCAACTGATAAGAGTCCTCTAGGTCCCTCTTTTCCCCTGGCATCCCATTCACATGAAAAGATTGTTTTCCGTAAGACCTACCTGTATAGAAATTTCAGACTCCAGTTCAGGCGTCCCCAAACTACGGCCCGCGGGCCGCATGCGGCCCCCTGAGGCCATTTATCCGGCCCCCTGCCGCACTTCAGGAAGGGGCACCTCTTTCATTGGTGGTCAATGAGAGGAGCACAGTATGTGGCGGCCCTCCAACGGTCTGAGGGACAGTGAACTGGCCTCCTGTGTAAAAAGTCTGGGGACGCCTGCTCCAATTAGACCCTCATCAGTAAATGGTCTCTCACCTGATTGTGTGCTTAGTTTTTTTCCCTCCATTAAGCTTCTAGTTTGGAAATGCAACGGGTTGGGTACTTTTTCATCTTTTTAATCCTCACAGATGTGATTTATACTCAAAGTAGGAAGTAACCTTGATCTTTTATGTGCTCAATTGATAGAAAACAGATTTTCATCTTCAGAATCCGATAGCACTTTCTACTATACATTTATAATTATATCTGAAGATATCTTTCTTAGCTCTCTTACTTGTAAGTGTCCTGTGGCAGTGATCTGTGTAGTTTTCATCTTTAATTTTTCGTTTTAATTCATAGCACACTGTTTTGCAACAACAGGTCTCTAATAAATAATCTTAAATACCTCTTGTCTACTCTGTTCATTATTCAGGAAATATAATTTATAACTATTCTGCAACTATTCATTTTTCTTAAAAGCAAAAGGATGTCATTTGTCTAATACTGGTTTTTTTGTTTTTGTTTTTGTTGTTTTTTTTTGGGGGGTTTTTTTTTGGGTTCTTTTTGCTTTATTTTGTGGAGATAAATTTACAACATAAAATTTAGGTTTGGAGAAACCCAATTACAAAAGACAATTTCTATGAGGATGCCTTGTCATGCTACAGGTTCTGTCTCTCTTCACAGTAACAGATCTAGTTAAGGACTGCCTCACAGCAGCCACTTAGTTCAGTTGGATAGAGCTGCTGCTAATAGTCTAAGGTTTACTCTAAGGCAGGCGTCCCCAAACTTTTTACACAGGGGGCCAGTTCACTGTCCCTCAGACCTTTGGAGGGCCGCCACATACTGTGCTCCTCTCACTGACCACCAATGAAAGAGGTGCCCCTTCCTGAAGTGTGGCGGGGGGCCGGATAAATGGCCTCAGGGGGCCACATGCGGCCCGCGGGCCATAGTTTGGGGACACCTGCTCTAAGGTCTTGTTATCCTTCTTTATACTCACTTGATCAAATGCTTGATAAAGTATCACTGGAAAATGTGAGAGTGAGACTTGTGGTGGAGTTCTTGTAAAAGCCTTAAAAGGTCCCAAGAGGCATGAGTTGCTTTCACTGTTGTGGGGCTCAGTATATCATCCCATCAACCTACAACTCTTGCCATTAGCCTTTGAAACAAGATTTATTTGTCATGGAGTTCTTATCATAAATTCAAATATATATGTGTTTTCATCAATGATACATCAATATGCTCTACCAGTTCTTACAGGAATGTGTGGTCAATATCAATAGGATAATTCTGATAAGTATGCCTTTCTGTAAAAATCTTGTGAACATACTGGAAAGATTCTTTAACAGACAGACTTTTTTTTTAAATAAAACCTGTTAATTATCTGATATACCGTTACCTTTTTAGAGTACTCAGCTATTACTCTAATTAGCAAGCTGTTGTAAACATATGACATCCAAATATAGTATATTACTTTAAATACATTTGAAGAATCTATCACATTAAATAATATTCTTATTTAGTTCTTACAACACTATGTGATAGGTATGATGATACCAATTTACAGGTAAGATTACTGAGGTATAAGAAGGTTAAGAAATTTGCCCAAAGTCATATAGTTAATAAGCGACTGTGATTTGAACTCATTTGTCTGATTCCAGAGCTTGTTCTCTAAAGTGCTAGGCAACACCATCTAATAATACAAAATACTTTTCTCTTTAAGTGTTCACACTGTCAGTTCATGGTACTCAAGTACCACCAGAGCCCAGGCAAGCCAAATACTTGTGTGAAGTGATCAGGTTAAAAGTCAGGAGGAGTGGAAGTATCAAGATTATAGGAATCAAGAGAACATGTACTGCAAAAGGGATTTCAAAATACATTTTTAAATGCTGAACTTTCAAAGCATATCTGCAAGCCAGATTTGGCCCATGAGGTCACTATTTTTTATTATTTGGTTTATATAAACATCCCTCCCCATTACTACTTTTGAACAATTTTGAGGCTCTGCTAATTTTCAGACACTCAGTATTTATTTAATTAATGAGTAAGAAACTTTAGTCACATATTTTGAAATTTATTTCATTGAAATAAGAGGAAAAAAAGGAATAAAAATGCACTTTTTTCTTTTGTAAATCTTTGTGTCATTTATTTAAAATAATTACATTTTCATTGATATGCATTACTGTTACTCTGCCATCAAATCAAATCTTTCTATTATCTCTTCTGTGGCTACCTGAGGCCTGCTCTATTATTTACTCAGTAATTTGCAAACTCTAAATATTAGGGTCTTGATTTAGGACATAAAATTTGGCATGAGTCTGACATTTATTTCTCAGAATTGCATCAGTCTGTAAGTTTGGCATGGGGCATATCTCAATTTATAACTATGTCTTCAGCATGTGACTTTGTAGTGAATTATACAAAAAGCAAATCTGCATAATATCTTTTAGCCTAGTAAATATATTTGATCTCCTTTGTGTAGTTACTTTGCTGAAATATCACTTAGGAAATATGTTGGGAGGTATTGTTGAAATAGGCTTGATATGGTAAAAACAGCCTATTTTGAAGTGATATTATCAGTTCAAGGAATTTACCTTACTACGAAAGCAAATGGTTTTGATGATTTGAATGTAAGATTAGGAAACAAAATCTCTCATGTTAAAGTCCTCTAGAGTTTACATAAAAATCAAAATCATTATTTTAAAAGAATTCAGATACAATAAATAGAATTCAGATCAGCAAATGTTCAAACTCCTAAATCATTGGCAAATTAGGTAATACACAGAGCTGGAGATGTGAATATTATATAATGAGAATAATAAAGGAGTTGAATGTGATGTGCCTCGGGTGCATGTTAGTAGCTAATTCCAATATGAATGCTTTGCAATCATTTGTCAGGAGAGATGCATGTGTTCGGCTAAATGGAAATCTTGGACGTTCTCTCATACACCACATTATTTGTAATTGAACACCTGATTTCTATCATGCAACAATTAACATCTGCACTGGATCTGTCTTTTATGCATATAGATGCACTGATTAGAATTTTGCAGATAGGCAGATACTTGAAAACATAAAGACAACATTGTGAAACACTTCCAGCCATAATTTTTGATTACATATTGAGAATCGTTTAATTATCTTACTCCATGTAATTAGCTCTTTTCTACTTAGGTCAATTGCTTTTTTTATTAACATGTTAGCAATTTGTTAATTGGCATAAATAACATGAGACTTTTCTGGATATTTCATATGAGAAATACATGTGCTTAAAGAAGCTAAGGGAAACACAAACAGGTAAATGTATTCATTAGCCCCAATATAGCATTTGCCAGTGCCACTGCTTGGTGCCACCAAAAGCAGCGTGAGTTTGTTGATTTGAGTGGTTATAAAAATTTAAGACCAAGAGTGTACATTTAAAATCAAAGAGTATTTTCTGAAATTAAAAGAATGATAAAGGAATGGGTATAAAAATACTAGTTGGTGACAGGGAGCTAGGTGGAGAGTTACATACATTCAGGTAAGACAATTATTAATTATTAAGAAAGTGATTTAGTCGATATCAAGCCTTTAAGCTCCAGGCTATTTTAACCACTGCTTTATATTATAAATAATTTTTATATATTAATAAAGATGTTATTGGTTATATCTAGAAAGAAAATTTTATTTCAAAGAAGTTTTCCAGTGTCTGGCACAAATAGACAACTACCAGTATCCTACATTTTAGATATGTAGGAATTTAAGAGCTTAAAGAGATTTGGGGGTTACATAGCCTAGCATCTCTAGAGAGCAAGAGTGATAGGCCTTTCTAAAAATGGGGGTGGGGTGGAAACATTTATTTATTAACCCTGTTACTGAATATATTCTGGACAAAACACCAGGTTGGGCATTCTGGCAAATAAAAAGATAATCTCATAACCCTATCCCAGTGAGAATATTTAGTGTTTTTTTTTTTTTGTAAGTAATGCTTGTATCCACTTGGGGGCACTATGATCAAATTTAAAAAGCAAACAAGAAAATGTTATTTTGGTTTATTTCCATTAAAATTGTTCATTATACTCTTGGGAATATAACTATATACTTTTAGATAAAATACTTTTTAAATATACAGAGACGGTTGGTTTTTGTTCATTTTTGTTTAAGTTTCAGAATAGGTAAAGATTAAAACAGTGGTTCTCAAAGTGTGGATACTGGATACCGGACCAGCAACATCAGCGTTACCTGAAAACTTGAACATGCAAATTCTCAAGCCTGATCTGTCTAATTTGGAACTCTGGGAGGTTGGTTGGGGCAGCAGTCTATATATTCAAAAGCTCTCTATGTATGATTTTGTTGCTTATTAACATTTCAAAACCCCTGAATTAGAATATGTACAATTTGAAATACTTTTTTATTTCCAACTGTTGAAAAATTAAGTTAGCAATTAGCTTATCAGTATGTTTGGAATATTGTGGAAAATGTGTTTAGGAAAGTTTTCTATATTAGCAATAGATAAATAAATTAGTCTGAAGAATAAAGGTAATTATTTTTGCCCATGATTTTACAACTGTGTCCATATGAGTCAGAGTAGTTAGTTGAATGGTCATTTTTATCTCCTCCTCAAAAAAGAACAATTTGAGATAAATCATTTGTTATATTATGTAGAAAAATCAGGCAATTGACAGAATTTCCAAAATCTAACATTTTGTGGTGATGTTGGGAGCATAGCCTAGATATCAAGATAATGCTAAGAGCATATATTTTTAACATCTCTATAGTATCTTTATACTTATTACTAGGGATAATACATATATTAGGTTATTTGATCCTCTGGATAATTCTTTGAAGCAATTAGGAAACCAATCATTACCTCCATTTACAATTAGAAAAACTGACTCAGACTCAACTGAGACCAGTTTTAGAATTCTTATCTGTAAGTGTAATATTAGTATAGGGACTCTACTCATTTTCTTTGAAATAAGTAGGTAATTTTGTTGCCCCATTCTTAAAGAGTTAGTGGGAACAACTGAAAGAGAATACTGTTGCCCTGAAGAGAAGAACTTCAGACCTCTGGTTTTAGGAAAGAGAATCTCTCCAGGTGTAGCTGACTAGACTGTGAGGCTGGAACTTGAATTCTGAGGGTTCCCCTCCTAGAGGGATTCTCACATCCTTTTCTTAATACTGTGCTGGACTGGACCTCAGATGTGCCCCTAACTTCACCTCATCTTCTGTCTCTTCCATTGTGGACACTCCTTCCTTTGACTCTTTGTACAGTTAAAGCAGTGTGGAACTTCTCAAAGTCTTTATGCTAAGGGACAAATGAAGAAAGGAATCACAAAGAAAATAAGGAACCCCAGTACAGCTTGCTGTCACTGATAGATTCTGAGCTGCTACGCTACTGTGATGTGACACTGTCTGCTCTAGATTGCTGATTTTAAATGGTACCTTATGAGGCTTCCCTACTACTTAACTCTTAGTTGTTTTCTCAATGGAGATTGCTATCTTACATCCACAAGGGATGACATTCTATATATGTGAACACTTTCACATTTACAATCAATCCAGCATCTAGCACAGGATGTCCCTCTTGCCAGAATGCAAGGAGTGGTCTTGATCGTGTTACTCTGAAATCAAGACCATTTCCTCCATATATAAGAAGTAAAAAGCTTACTTGAAGACAGTTTTATATATATAGCAGCTGGAGCCCATTGCTTCAAAATAAATTGAATGCTGAAGTGAATCTTACAGCAAAGTCAGAAAGAATAAACGTTTAATGAATATTGTGTATTAATAGTTACATGTAGTTTTTAGCATAGTCTTTGTAGTATTAAAAGTATCACAAGTTGGTTATAACTTACTGTCTGTAGCAATAATTGAACCTACCTTATAAGATTGTTATATTAACTGAAATCTGTAAAGCATAAAGCACAATGCTTATAATATAGAAAATCTATTTCTTTAAGAAGTAAGTTGTTATAAAGAAAATAATGTGATAAAATGCAGTGGGGATAGTTATTTAACAACATTAGTAGAATATGCTATGGCATATAATATTTTCTAATGTAACATAGTCTCATTTAACTCACTTTTTAAAATTTGTTTTTACTTTCAGATAAAGCTTAATTTACTTGAATGCTAGTGAAAAAAAGGTTAACTTAAGCCTAAATGGAAAGCTTTACTTGTTTCAGAGCTTATTGAGGAAAATTGTATTGAAATTTGTTAGAATTTTATGCTTTTTAGAGTTCACAAATTTGTTTTTAATTTACTAAGGATCATTTACTCACCTGTGTTCATCTGTCTGGAAGTCTCTCTTGTAGGAACTCCCACGGTAGTTTATCTTTACCTTTTATAATATCTTCTGTATTATTTTGTTATTAATGATGAGCATATAAACTGCCAAAGTTAATATTAAATAAATCAGTTACCACTGAAGAGCACTAATTCCAAAATGTGTCTTATAGTGTCTAAAGTAAGTTTTTCTTGCCAATTTTCTAATTGTAGATCAAAGGAAGGAAATAAAGAAAAACCTCTGGGGAGCTAAAGATTATTTGGATTCTAGTCTGTTAACATTATAGTGTAATTCTTGTTAACTTTCCTTTTATTTAGGTATCTCCCTGAAAAGCAGATATAAATGGTCACAATTGAATCAAATCTCATAACCAGGAATGTAATTTTGCCATGAATCTTCAAGCAAGATTCACATTTTATTTTCCTGTGGAAAAATAATCTACCTTCTTAATTGAAACTGAATAGATCTTATGTTTCTTTTCAATTATACTGTTTAGATGGTGCCATCTGAAAGAGAGGGAGGAAAAATATATTTAGAAGTCATTTTCTTCCAAGGGCTGATTTCCCCCCCATTCCAATTAATGGCTGTTACTTATTTTAAAAAATCCATAGACACCATCAGACTGGTTTTAACTCCTTTATTCTTTTCTGTTAAGTAGTCTCATTCCTCTACAAGTTCATGTAACAGATTTCTAGTCTTTTCCCCTAGTTTTATATCTAAAAGGAGAGGGATTTCTGCTTATAATAGTTTTTAAATTAGGGATGAGTATACTTTTTTCATAAACCATGAAATAAATGCATTGCTTATGTCTTTTACTCCAAATGTATTTTTTTTTCTGCCTCTTTCATTTGTATGCCTGTGAATGTTTGACTGTGAAATGATTCTATTAAAATAGGAATGTTGAGTTATTTGAACTAATATATATTTTAGTGTTGCTTTTCTGGAGTGGGAAGGTACTGATTTCCTGTGCTGAAATGTGCCTTAAGAAAAAAGAAAAAAAGGAGCAGACTTTGTTCCAGAGTTGTTTATAAGGAACAACTTCACAAGTACCTTTGGACATGGCATTGTAATTCTTGTTGGATAAAAGTAGTATGTGTGGGTCCAGTAGATGGCGCAAACATTCCCCCAAATAGAAAATTGTCTTAAAGTAGAAAACTTGGTATTAATAATAAAAGTGGCACTATTTAAGTCGAATCAAATAATCTTCAAGACATTTTCTTTTTTAAAAGTGTAAATAGAAAAGATTAAAAGGAGGTGAAATGGTAGTTCATTTTGGACATATTAAACTTGTCAAGATACTTTTTCAAATTAATATAGAAATACGTTAATGTTTAGTAGTATATGAATAATGAAAGCTATTACAAGGTCAGTTTTAACAAAAAATATCTGAGAGTTGAAATTTGGAATATGTTGTGTAAATGTCAAAAGCTATTCTTTCTACTGACTATCTTGGCTTTATTTTTATGTGTCCTGCATTTGTAAGCAGAAGCACTGTGAATATAGTTTTGTCAGCAAATAAGCAAATGGAACTCTTAAGCTTTAAGTTAAAAAGGAAAAAAAAAACATTGTACAAATCGAGCCTGATGTAGTCCAGCCTTATTGCACATTGATTCTTTATTATGATTGGCTTTACTTTGTTATTCATTCTTCTCTAAATGAATAGAGATGAATGAAAGAGAAGCTGAATGTTATAGTTTTTGTAGTAGTCTAGAATTTGTTAGTTGGTTGATAAGTAGCAATTTCTTAAGAACTTAAGAAATTCAGTAGCTTGAAACATAATACAGGTACTCTATAGAAACATTGCTTTCATCTTATGAGTAAGAAGAGCTAGTTTTTGTTGTTGTAATGTGTGTGACATTGTAGATATTCTTCGTTTTAGAAAAAGATGTACTCAAGTTTTTGCCCCATTCTTGGAAAGCTTTTTTCCTTAAATGGGACAAAGTTGAAAAGTTTATTGCCAACCCCATACCCCAAAGAGTCCTTCAAAGAAGTTAGGTTGAAATATTTTCTGTTCCACTAACTACCACCACTACTACTACTAATGCCTTGATTTACGTGGTACTTTATAGTTTAAAAGGCCTCTTTACATACATCATTCCAGCAGATTTTTGTAATGACACCATCTAATGTATCACGGCTAATATTGCTATCCCTGTTTTACACATGAGAAAAGTGAAACTTTACCTGGCACTTAGCCATTTAGAGAATCATTTGTGTTATCTGTTTCTCTCTTTCTCTCTTTTTCTCTGTTTCTTTTTTTCTCTCTCTCTTCCTCCCCCTGCACCCTCTCTCATATTTTTACCCTTCCCTCTGTTTTGGGGGAAACATTTATTCTTCATTCCCAATACTTGTTTCCATGTGAGGGACATTCATTGCCGTAATGAATGTTCTCTGTTTATTGTGTATACATCTGTCATGGGCAGGATCTTCTCATGGATAGGCCGGTCCTCTTCCCACTGTCTGTGACTGGGCTGGGGAAAATACATGTCATAATAAAACTGAACCTCATAAGGAAGCCCACCACTTGGAGGAAGAAAAGCACACACACACATTATTCAGTGTTATCTTTACCAGTATTAAAGGTGGTGTTTTGTCCTCTGTCAACACTTAAGTGAATTTGTTCAGAACTCGGGCAAAGGAAAAAGGCACTGAATTACTTGGCCTCCTCAGTGATTCCAACAGTTTTCATCTATCAGTTTTTATTTTTAACATATTAGTGAGAGTTAGAAATGTGGTAGCATTTTGAGATCTTTAGCTGTCTAATGTATTCTGTTCCATTTCGACTGAAAGGTGCTTGTGATGCTGTGAGATTGAAGCCATTTTCAGCAGAGGTTCAAGAACCCTGGGAGTTCCTTTTTGGGATAAAGGGGTTTAAGGTGCACTTAATTCCCGAACCTCTAACTGTTGTCACAGCAGTGGTTCCATGCTTCCTTAATGTCTTCATCATTTGCATTAAGTTAAAATTCAGGATAATATTCTGCTGTTAAAATTATTTAAATACTCTTGATCCAAATAAGTATAAAAATACCAACTTTATGGAAAATCCGAAGACTGTCCCAGACTTTTTAAAATTTTTGATATATGTTGTATAATTTTTGCAAAATATTTACTTTATTATAGTTTTATTACAGTTGTTCCTAATGACAAAACTAGGAACAATCATTTAGTCATTTCAAAAATGTTTATGGAGTGTCTGCCATATAAAGGAACAGTGCTGGGCAGTGAGGATTTGGTGAGTCACAACTGATATGGCCCTTGCCCGCATGGAGTTTGCAGTCTTGTATGGGGAATAAACATTAGTCAAACAATCTGCTGGCCTGACTTTGTGGAAAAAAAATGTCCACGCATCACCTAGTTGGTATAATAAGGGAATATGACCTAATTAGGGATGCAGAAAGTTCTGCTCTGAGACAATGGTAGTTGAGCTAAGGAGATGGTATTAAATGGGAAATGTGAGACTCAAGAACTAAATCAATTTAAAAGTAAGTGTTGGAAATGAGATGACATTGTACAATGTGCAGGACCGGTGGAGTAAAACAGACTACATGTGAACAATTGGAAGAGCAGTGAGAACCCAGAGAGTATTTGTACAAAGAAGTTATTGGTGTCAAAGTAAGTCCATAAAAATATCAAAGGAGGCCTGGAGAGATGGCTCATGCCTATAATCCCAGCACTTTAGGAGGCCGGGGCAGGCAGATCACCTGAGGCCAGGAGTTGGAGATCAGCCTGGCCAACATGGTGAAACCCTGTCTCTACTAAAAATACAAAAAGTTAGCCGGGCATGGTGGTGTGTGGCTGTAATTCCAGCTACTTTGGAGGCTGAGGGATGAGAATCACTTGAACCTGGGAGATGTAGGTTATAGTGAGCCAAGATCTCACCAGGGCACTACAGCCTGGGCAACACAGTGAGACTTTGCCTCCAAAAAATAAACAAAACAAAAAACCTTAGAAAAGGAAAAGTATCAAAGGATATCAACATAGTGTTTATAGAAAAGAGCAATTGCAGAAATGCCTATGACTAACTAATATGTCAAGAATTCAAGCACAGAGTATCAGAGAAAGGTTACTAAGAACAGGAGCAAAGCTGTGTCCTCAGCCTGGGGTATTGGGCAGCTTATCAAAACAACTACTTGCATACAGTTCATAATGATATTTTGTCAGTGACTGATCACACAAATGATAGTAGTCCCATAAGATTTTAACAATTTTATTCTGTATCCTTTCTATGCTTAGAAACACAAACACTTACCATTGTGTTACAATTCCTACAGTCACAAGCTGTATAGGTTTATAGCCTAGGAGCAATGAGCTATACCATATAGCCTAGGTAAGTAGTAGGCTATACCATCTGGGTTTGTGTAAGTTTACTCTATTATCTTCTCACAATTGCCTCGTGATGTGTTTTTCAGAAGGCCCCCATCATCATTCGGTGATGTATGACCGTATTTAAACACAAGGGAGCAGAGCAGAGACTAAGACACTGAAGATGAAATTATATCAGAGCTGGATTAACAGCAAGCATATTTTACTGCTCAGTTCCTCCAGCCTTGAATAAGAACTCTACAAGCCTCCTTGACTACAGACAAGATTGTCATAAAGTATAAAGCTGAAGTTCAAGTGACGTAGTTTCCATAGACGAGGGCATTGGGAAGGGAAGTCTGTGAAACACGCTGAATGTTAGGAGGATTTAGATACCTTTGTAAATAAGTTACATGAAGGTGTTACTCTAAAGATGGACATAGTTTGTTTACTAAATTTCAGAGCTCTCCCAAAATGTCCTCATTAAACAAGACCAGAGAGCTACGTAATAGAAAAGAGGCCTTTTGGGAACCAAACATAATCCATGGAAATTATGATGAAATTTTTAAAGAAAACTTTTCTTTTCAAAAAAAAAAAAAATACGTGTGTGTGTGTGTCTGTGTGTATGGTGTGTGTGTGTGTGTGTGTGTGTGTGTGTGTGTGTGTGACAGGGTCTCACTCTACTGCCCAGGCTGGAGTCCAGTGGCACTATCATGGCTCACTACAGCCTCCTGGACTCAGGTGGTCCTCCCACCTCAGCCTCCTCAGCCACCGGGACCACAGATGCATGGCTAATTTTTTTATATTTTTTGTAGAGATGAGGATTTTGCCATGTTGCCCAGATGGGTCTCAAGCCCCTCGGTTCAAGGGGCATGCCTACCTCAGCCTCCCTAAGCGCTGGAATTATAGGCGTGAACCACCACACCCAGTCTCAAACATACATTTTTATAGATTCGTAGTAAAAATACGTTAGAAATGAAGATGGCATTTTAATTATGACTAGGATATTAGCTAATTCAAACAGAACATAAAAACACAGTTATGTAATTTTATTGCTTAAAGACTCATTAACAGTAATCTAGTCAAGCTAATTTCTCAAAGTATGTGCTAGAGAACATGACTGATACAGATATTTTATGGAAGACAGTCTGTACTTTTGGAGATACCACATACACTACTCTCCCCTACCTTTGCACATGTCTGCTACAAGCTCTTAGAGGTCCTTAATATAGAACTTGCTTAGTTTTGTTTAACTGAATATTCCTCACATTTATTTGCCATTCCTTTTCTTCAGAGTTCCTTGTATACAAATGTTCCAAGACACACACTGTGGAAAACATTGTATCTCAAACTGTTATCTTAATTATTTTTTTAAGTGTATATAGTTTATAGAATGGACATTCTATGTACATCTTTCACTTGAAATTCTCAGTCTGAAAAAGGGAGACTGATACCTGCATTTCTAAAAAAGGAAATGGAGGCCTATAGTATTTGTGTTAATTCAGGATTACCTGTATTACATATAATGTTAAATAACATTTGATCATTTTGTTACGCCTTGGGAATAATGCGCCCTGAAAGAGACGGTATTTTTATTAGTCAACATGATACGGTTTGACACATACATAAAGGCCTCTGCTAAACCTTTTATTTCTTGCTAAACGATCTACATTTTCAGGGAAAGGAAAGCTTAATGGAGTATCTCGCAAAAATATCTAGGATTGCATAAGTAAACCATTCCTTTTAATTGTTGGATACCTCAGGGCCTTTTTGCCAAGATCTGCAGAATGTCCTTTTCTTTGGAATGTGTTGTAACCTTACTCCCAGATTCGGATCTTTACCTCCCAGTCCTATTCTGGATGATGGAGGCATCGACCTCTCTGCAAGTTTGCATGGTTGGGGTAGAGGGGGCTGTTCAGTAAATTCTCTGGGCATTTTTTCCACTATTTATTTATTTATGAGACATTTTATAATCAGCTTGGAAAATCTAATTTTCTTTAACTTAAATAAAATGAATTATTTTGCAAAAAGAAAAAAAGAAAAAGAATGAACTACATCACTAGTTCTTGATGTCTTACCTGTGGGTGGAATGGGGTTTTATGGTCTTATCTGGTCAGTTTGTCTATATTCGTTTTCTAGATTTTGCTATAGCAAGCCAAATCTTAGAAGAGTTTTATACTGTTTTGAACTGTTTTAACTGTTTTAAACTGTTATACTTATTTGAAAGTACTGGTATGAGCTGAGGCTTAACTCGGATTTAACTTAGGTGAAACTATCAGAAGGTAGAACTTCTCAGGAGAGGGAAGAGGGACAATTCTATAAAATGTGTTACCCAAAATAAGCAAAGAACTCTATGTTTTATGCATTTGCTTTTAGGAATCTCCTGTTTATATAGCACGGAAATTTTAAGTAATTGCTCAACAACAGTAGTTGTTAATTATATACAATAATAACAGTAGTTATTAAAAATGGTAGGGTTTTTTTTTTAGAGTAACTATATACACTCTAAAAAAAAATAATTAAGATGACAGTTTGAGATACAGTGTTTCCACAGTGTGTGTCTTGGAACATCTGGATACAAGGAGGTACTTTGAATAGTATGACTATTTCCTTTAGTCATAATTTCTCCCCAAATATTATATAATTTTATTTGATGAAGGTCCTTTCCATGCATCCCTACCTCTCTTAGACTCTTTCCCATAATAATTCCAGTCCTATCATAACCAACCAGAAAGTACTTACTTCTAAGTTTCTTAATGCCCAGGTCCCAATGTTGTCTTGAATCAGTTTCTGTTTTCATCTTTAGTTGAAACAACTCACCCCACACAACCCCCCAAAAATGTCTTAATCTTGTGAGTTGAAATAAAAGAAAGAATGTAGATTCTTACATAAAAGGAAGA
Organism: Saimiri boliviensis; assembly: GCF_048565385.1. Taxonomy (NCBI): domain Eukaryota; kingdom Metazoa; phylum Chordata; class Mammalia; order Primates; family Cebidae; genus Saimiri; species Saimiri boliviensis. The sequence goes on from NC_133458.1 coordinate 34,482,657, forward strand.
TTCCTTTTATGTACACGGCAGAGAACTTGTAGGGATGACTGAAAGTGCCTGAGGGCATTTGGTCTCTATTGGTTTTCACTTCAAATGCAATGGTGCCCACGGATAGCCTGTATTGTTGTCAGTTAAATGGGATCATGAGTGTCTGAAAGGTGTTTGAGAATGAACCGAAAATCATTTTCACAAGTGGATGATTACTTCTGCCACATGTTAACCGAACTCTATCCGAACGGCCCAGATTTTTGAGCCTGCATTAATTGCTCTTTCAACCTTGACTGAGGCTTCTCTTATGAAAGCCCTTTCCAGGACTAAGCTACTCTATATATTGATTTTTTTTTTCTTTCTGTATTTTTCCTTGAAAAATGAAGGCTTGTAGAAGAAAAGGCTTTATCATTCAATATGTAAATTGATTGTTGCATTTCTTTGAATAAAATGCTAGACTCATAAGTGATCCACCAAAATTAATAGTTCTTTTTTTCAGATACCAAATAATTTCCATTTTCTGTATACAATTATGTTTTTCAAATATTCATTAGTGATGATTTTTCATCATAAAGTAAAACCATGACTCTCACAGCATGGACTCGGTGCAAATAAATTGTCATATTCTCATTTCTATTAGAACTGTGTGCCACCACTCTAATTGAAACTAAACTACAATATTTAGTAATGTGTTTGGAGAATTTTTGTGTGTTGAAGTATTCTTTGAACAATCTTCAAGTAAGAAAGGTTTTATAAAGTGCTTTTAAAGTGGTTGGGTAAGCGAGTTCTTTATTTCATGTTACTATTTTCTGTTTTGAATCTGGCATAGAGAATATTAACTGTATCTTCACTATTACTGGAATAATGTGGGATATAGTTTGAACATATTGTGATATGAAGATGAGTTCAATCCCAATTCTTAATCAGAAAATTAGTTTCTAAAATGTCATTGACTTTTGTGATTATAAATGTTAGCCAAGAATATATAGTATTTAAAAGAAAATGGCTTAACAATAAAACTTACTTCTGAGGTTTTTGGCTTAAAAGAAAACAAATCAGAATAATACATGTGAATATAATTTTTTTAAAAAACACATTCAAAGGGGTACTATGTAAAAAAAAGCATTTAAAATAGTTTTGTTTTATAAGCATTGCAGCATTAATACTTGAAATTTATTTTTACTAATCTTCATTTTACTCAATAAAAGAAATCTATTGCCAAGAACCATTTTATTTGGTACTATAATACATATGTTAATGTTCAGCAAATTTTTCTAAGGAAAAGTTTTTATTCCTGCTGTCACACAACATTCTGATGGATTTCATAAAGACTATTTTTGTTCGCAAATGAAAGCTTATAGAAGTAACTCTGGTATATCTTACAGCTACCTTATTAATGATCCTTTTAAGGATCATGTTGACACAAAAAAAGGTTGTATAATTTTTAATGTAGGTACTGAGATACTCTAATGACTATATATAACTATAGATATAGAAGATTTTTAAAATATACTATTTGCTTTGTTAGTAGTAACTATTTTGGCCATTTCCTTAACAAAAGAATCACTTAGGCAAATACCATTTAAAAAACAGTTTTCTCTTGACTTTTTTCCCAAACAGTATAAAGTATATTCTACATATCTACATCATATCTTAAATGTATCATAAAACATTTGAGAGTTTAATTTCTTCATATCTCTGATAGTTGAGGATACAATATGACCTAAGAATAGCTGGAAAATTTTTTTAAGTCATAAGTGAATGAAACTGGTACATATTTAGTTGTCTTTGTGCTTTGTTTCCTAGCAATCAGTTGTGTGTTTCTTCAGAGGAAGTAGTGCTCTCCATTTGAAATAACCCAGGAGAGGGATTAATACTTTATGATTATTGCTATGTTTATACTGATTGATAAAACCAAATGCTTCAAGGCTTTACTCTTGTGTGTTAAGTCTGAGCTTTGTGTCAGTGCTGCTAATTTCTGTTACCTAATCCCATGCAAGAAGAGAAAATTTTAAAGTTAAGCAGGCAACTTTAGTTCAAAGGGAACAGCTTCTTAATACCTGCTTGAGTTGGATGTGTTCATAAAAACAAATACTTTAAATACTATCTGAGCAGCTATTTAAAAATAATCCAAAACACTTTAGTTACATGAGTATTGTGATACATTGGAAATAGTTCAATGGATAAAGTGTTATATTCAAGTTAGCTTTGGAGATATGTGCTTGTAAAAATGTTATGTACAATGGAATACCTCTTTTAACTCCATTCAAATAATTATTGGATCAAATTTAACTTTGATTAGGGATTTCCCCTCCCAGGGCCATATGCTAATAGGGCAGTGAGAATGTAGCATGGCCATGAAAACTGATATTTGTGTTCTTTCATTTTTCCATTCGTTTCTGATTTAACTAAAATAATTTGACAAAGATGATAAAAATAGAAAACCAAATTCTGTAGGTTGTTAGAAATGAATAATGTTAAAAAGCCCTTAGACACACACACAAAATCTACTTTCCTCTTCAAAATAAGGTGAAAAATATTCACAGTACGCATTCGAAAATTCTTCTCGCATGCTGTGTGATAAATAATTATTTTGTTGGATAACATTATAAATTGTAACATAAAAACTAGTTAAATATGTGTTCACAGTTTAACTGGTATTTGGCAGATCTCATTTACATACACTTAAAAAAAACTTAATTTTGAGTTACTTATACAATCATGAGGAAGCTAGTTATGACTCAGCAGGTTACAAAATATTGTAATATATTGTCTGTGCTGCAGCATAGACCCACTAGCTGAGGTATTCACTCTTCAGCATGACACACATATTTCTTAGACAATATTCTTCTCTGTGTTTATTTGGTAGACTCATACTTTATAAAGCAGTAAATTGCCAATTGCCCAGAATGCAAATGATGATAACATTAAAAACAGATTTTTTAATGCAAGTAAATAGCTGTCAAAGATCTGATAAACTAATTGTATTTCCATTATATGTCAAATAAATGGGGAGATTTAATTTTATCAGCTGTGCCTTTTCCTTTTACAGAATTATGCAGTTATAATTTATTTTTATAACAATGACTCTCAGTTCCTATTGGAGCCTTTCTAATCATTAAAGACCCAATTATATTTTTTAATCGTTTGAAGTCAACTCCATTTTTATATGCAAATTCTTTAAAAATTGGCTGTAGATATATATACAATATATATACAATCTTTCTATATAGAATAACTCATTTTTCAGTAATTAAAGATAGTAGAACCTGTAAGTGCAATGTACTATTGCCTAGTAGAGTGTAATATCAGGTTAAATGTAACTTTGACAAATTTTTCTGAAATAGAAATCCTTTTGGACTTAGATGCCATAAAAAAAATTACAACACTGTATATTAAGAAAAACAAAGATCAGTAATTCAGCAGCAATGCCAAGTATAAGATGGGTTAGGAGAAAATGCTTTTTTAGTTTTGTAGATGTTTTCTAATAAATGGATTATCAAATATTTACCAAGTAGTCAAAAGATTTTGGCTCCATTTTCCTCATTCTCTCCACATTCCAGCTCTTCTGAGGTAAATTCCATCTACCAAGAATTTAGACTATTCTAAATTCCAAAACTTGAGAATGACCTTGAAAACTAGAAAGACCATTTAAGCATGAAAGCTTATAGATGTCTCCACTGTAATCAAGATAATGAGATAAAGGACTTTATCTTTGGTCTTTAAGTATTTGACTTAGTCATACCAGAAATGTATATTTATAGTCATAATGACCACATCCCCCAAATATTTAATAATGGTAACTTATTCTGATTACAAAGTAAGGTGTACTCTTAAATATTTGCTGTTGATAACTCAAAATGATATAGGCAGTTTGGAAAAGAGTTTGACAGTTTCTTGTAAAGTTAAACATATACTTTCAATGTGACCCCACAGTCCCACTCCTATTTACCCAAAAGAAATGCACACATGCATACACAAAAATAGTTGTACGCAAGTGTTTATAATAGCTTTATTTATGATGTCCAAAGAAGTGGAGACAACTTAAATGTCCACCAACTAGTGAATAGATAAGCACATTCTTGTGAATTCCTACAATGAAATATCTATTGGTTAGCAATGATATTAATTACATACAACAACATGGATGAATCACCAAAGCATAAGGGAACTTTTGGGGAGGTGGAAATGTTCTATTAGTTGCTTGTGGTGGTGGTTACATGATTATGTCAACACTTAATCAAATTAGACACGTAAGCAGGTAAGTTTTACTTTATGTAAACTATACCAATAAACTTTATTCAAACAGAAAAAGGAAGACATGGCCAATGTAGGCATTCTGGAAATACAGAAAGGCCCAAAGAATAATATGAAATTCACCTTTAATTTCACTCACCAGATATTAACTATAATTTTAACATTTTTGTTGCATTTCTATGTTTTTCTATGCATTTAATATGAACTTGTGTGACTGCATTTATAAAACTTAACATTATAAGAATTTGCCCATATCGTTAGTAATTCTTTATTTAGTCTCACTTTTAATGGCAACCTTATAAGATTTTAATATTTGATTTTTAGATTTTTTGGGTGTTTACTCTTAAATAATATTGATTAACATTTTTATCTTCATTTTTCCTTTATTTGTTTATTTATTCTAAGAGACAGGGTCTTGCTCTGTTACCCAGGCTGGAGTGCAGTGACATGGTCATAGCTCACTGCAGGCTCCAACAGCTGGGTTTAAGGGATCGTCCCACCCTAGCCTCCCAAGTAGCAAAGACAGGTGTATACCAGCACACCCAGCTAATTTTTATTTTTATTTTTTTTATAGAGACATTCTAGCTATGTTGCCTAAGCTGATCTTGAACTTCTGTCCTCAAGCAATCCACCTGCTTTGACCTCCCACAGTGCTGGGACTACAGGCATGAGCCACTGCATCTGGCTCATCACTCATTTTTCAATGTGTTTCTTATGCTAAGAAACTGCTTTTAGGGCTAGGCACAGTGGCTCACGCCTGTAATCCCACACTTTGGGAGGCTGAGGCAGGCGGATCATGAAGTCAGGAGATCAAGATCATCCTGGCCAACATGGTGAAACCCCATCTCTACTAAAAATACAGAAATTAGGCGAGCATGGTGACAGGCGCCTGAGTCCCAGCTACTCAGGAGGCTGAGACAGGAGATTCACTTGAACCCAGGAGGTGGAGGTTTCAGTGAGGAAGCAGCTAGACAGGGATACTTGATACCTAATCCCAGAAATCATCATTTAAATGCTTACCTTGGTTCCAATCACAAATTCATTTTTATTTTGTTCTTCATAACATCTTCTGTGCACTCCTTGATAAAATATATATGTCTGTCCCCCTGCTTTCTGTCTTTAAGGAAACTATACATTTTAATTCAAACTTGTTAATCTATCATTTCGATGATGATGTAGCTGATTATTATTCTTTACGCAGGACCTTCACTGTCAGCAAGACTGACAGTAGCTTGTGGTGTTGATGATTTGTGTATCACTATCTACTTTCACTTGTGTGTGACCCAGTTGCCCAGCAGTCTGCAAAGAGAGACACTTTGAAAGAGTTGAGAAGCAGGCTGTGGTTCCAGGCAAGGTCCTTCCGCATGCTCTCTGTGGCTCCTAGCCAGCTATTTGGTGCACATCTTGGTAGTGCACTTTTTTATTGAGGGTGTCTGTTATGTCCACAGTATCTAGCTGCCAAGGTCACTGCTGTTAACCCTGAAATAAGAGTTTGGGTATGTGCATTTCAAAACAGGAAATTGCAGAGGAAAGACAGAAAGAGAGCAACTAAATATCTGTCACTAGAACCATAGAGAAGAAATTAGAAGTTAGAGCAAAGGTGGAGCAAAGGGTTTCTAAGGGGACGTCGAGAAGAAACAATGAACAGGTGAGAACAAAAGCAGTAATGTCTCAGCCAGTCATTAAATAAATTCACATTCCATCCACAAGCACAGATGATGGAAGTAAGGGTACCATGAATGCTGAATAGAAGTTCACCAAACACTTCAGTTAGCTGATGTGCTGAAATAAAATATGTAATTGTTTTGGACCATTTGGGTGATGCTTTCCAATGCAAGAACTTTGTTTTTATTCTGACTTTTAATAACTCCCCTGGATTCTAAAAATTTCTGGGAATTTTAGGGAATAAAGAAGGAAACTTAAATCTGCCATAACTCTACCACTCAAAGATACAATAGTAATATTTTGGAATATTTTTATTTATTCTTTCACAAGTTTCAAATCATTAATCATGTGTGTGGTTTTGAATCCTACGCTTTTCATATAATATTATACAATGTGATAATTTCCATATTATTAATTTTATTAAAAACATAATTTCATTGGCAGCATGGTATTTCTCTGTGTATATTGCCAGCATGTGTTGAATAATTTCACTGCTATTGGACATTTGTTATCAATTTCCAATAACATAAACAAGACTGTCCTACATATCTATATAGCATACATCTTTATGTTCATCACTTTATTACTTTAATACATTCAGGAATGAAAGAGTGTGACTATTTCTATGTAAGGACATGTCGTATTACAGAAAGATCATCTCCCGAGATGTTACACACCACTAGCAGTGGATGAGTACCCATTCATTCACCACACCTTAGCCAACTTCTTATGTCACTGTTTTTAAATATGGGGGAGCAAACAGTATATTTGTGGTGTTTTGTAAAAGAGAATTATTTAAATAATACAGAAACTAAAAATTCAGCCTAAGATTTTAGCTTTAAAAATTGTGAAAGTCTAAAAATCTTAAGCCCCTAATAAACTGTTAATCATAATGCTTTTAAAAAAAAAAAACACTCAGAATTGTACATAAATTTAGTTTGAGCAGCCTCTGCACTGTAAACCTTCCTTTCAGAATAAAGGATTGTGATAAAATATTTTTAAAAATCTCTGTTTTTAAAAGTAGGCCTCTACCTGTCATATTTTAAACTTCCAACAATATTTTCCACTTTTGTAGCAAGTGTGTGTGTAAGTTTGTGGCATAATTTTGGACTAGCTCTCCACAACAAGGTCAAACTAATTTTTAATTTCTTCTTCCTCTATGATATTTCAGTATATAATTTATATATTCAGTAAGAATAATATTCTCAAATGATTGGCTAATTGTTTCAATTCAGCTTACTAAGGTCAATGCAAAGGTTAAAAAAAAAAACCACAGCTGAAACTATATAAAACCCCACAATGGCATCTTTGTTACTATCTAAACTTTGTAGTTAAAAAATTTGCAGCAAGACGCTTTCATAGGTCATGTAAATCCCATAATGATGGAGTTAGCAGAGACCTTAGAAATCAGCAAATCCATCCTTTCATTTGATAGGTGAGGACATGGAACTTAGATTGGTGCAGGCACATTTTGGGATCACCCATCTGGACAGTGTCCCTTCACCCTGAATTCTTGGCTCTATAGCTGGTTGTTCCTCAGACCGCACTACTCAGATCCAATCATTGGAGAACTGAAGCACTGAGAACCATGTCCTCAATTCATAGCCTTCGTCTAAGAATTCTGTGTAAGAATGAAAGTCCTACTGGTTCTTTGATTATCATTTCTAACCCCTACTTTGCTCAATTTGTGTTAAGGACTGACAAACTGATAAGCCACATAAATCAATTCTCTTTCAAGATCCCAGAATAAGCTAAGCCATTTTGTTACACAGAAGCTGCATGTTGTCTCACATTCCAAATGAGCTAAACTTTGCCTTTAGCAGGCTGGTCTCAAAAATAAATACCTGTGGAAGAAATGTGATTACATGGAAGCACAGCATTATTCATCTAAAGTATTCTTCGGCTTTTTGTTTTTCTTTCCAGATATCTGTATGCCCTTGGACAGAAGGTTTGGAAAAGATGGAAAAAACGTTACTTTGTTCTAGTTCAGGTTAGTCATTTTTTCCTATTAAATAATCATTCTAAGAGCAATTCTCAAAATTTGTTTATGTGGATTATATCTATCAACGTTTACCGTTTCAGAAATTAAAATATGTTTAAGGCACTTTAAATAAAAGCAGTACATTCATTACATGCTAACACTAAATGTAACTTTTATATTTATGTAAAATAACTGTTTTCCAAGCCAAACATCTTAGTGAAATAAGTGGCATTGTTTTATGCCTTTGCACTCTTTACTCTCTGGCTTAATAGAATGTAACTGTATTCTTGCATCAGCTTCTGCATTCAATTTGTTGTAGTACCAGATAAAATGTAGCCTTTTAAAAAATCAGCTTTATACTCATGGGAGAAAAAGTATGAAAAAGGGAAATAACTTCTGAATATTCTTATAATTTTGACCTTGTAGACCCACTGAAAAGATCTTAGAGATCTCTGAGATTTCAAGACTATACCCTGTGAACCACTGCATCATTCTATATTTTATATATAAAGCATAATACATATAATCACTCATTTTAATATAAATATTTATGCTAAGTGGCATATTTAATGCAAATACGCTGCCATTTAATTCAAATATGCCACATTTAATACAAATAAGCCAACAAATTATCTGTTCACATGAATATGTTTTTAAGTCAACTTGACTGGTGTATATTTATAGATGATTGGATTCTGAATGTAGATTATTAGAACATTCAGTTTGGCTAGCTCCTCTTTTGTAATCGTGGATAACCTTTGCTCATAGGCTATACTAATTAAATTAAATTTATATCAAAGAATACCTTTCTAAATAATCGTCATTCCAGTCCATGACAAATTCAAGCTATTTTGTTGCCAATATATGAAAAGAGTATCACTCTTGGAATTTTTTAACATAAAACATTCTGTAAAATTTCATTGATTCCTATATACACATTAAACAAGCTTAACTGGGCTAGTTCAGAATGACATGGTATAATGTCAAGGAAGGAAAATTATCATTTGCTGGCTTCCAGTGATACTTACAGCCATCCATCAGTTGCTGGATAAAATTACATTATTGATATCCCATGATAGCTTGGTAACTCCATGAAAAGTGTGAAAACTCAGTGAAAAGTAGTTTTATCTACATAGCAAACAGCCAGTCTATTTTTTTTTCTGACTAAAATATAACTACTTCTTACGTGATTAGAACTAATATTTGATCCACTTTAGTAAAAGATACATACACATTCACACACAGTTAATTTTTTGATATACAACCCAAGCATTTGCTTTGAAAAAGGTCACCTGTTTGGGGTTGTGGGTGACGTATTTTTCAAAAACCTTAAGGCATCTTTTACAGTTTCCAGGTTTAGTTTTTTACATTGGTGCATGAATTGAAATGCATTTCGTAAGCAAGTTTAGTAGATATTTCTGGACATTTATTTATATCTTACAGACATATCTCACCCATATCTAATTTGACACGGTTGTGTTAGTGATTTGTCTGTATCAACTTTTTCTGAAACATCCAGCTAATTTTTCATAGAAACAGAGGTTCTTTTTCAGTTATTTTATGCATTTACGTAAAATCTCATTTAACTACATAATTTTGGTAGCTAATGTTAGCATAAACTAGTTTGGGAACAAACTCAGCTAACTTAGTAAGCATAGATCTTAACTGGTGGAAATAGGTATGAAAGAACATGGGAATGTAACCCAATAACCAGAGATGTTCAGCATGTTATTTGCATTAGTCACTGTTTTTTTTTTTTTTTTTTTGATTGTTTTTAACTAATTGTTTTAATATGAAAGTTAGGCTTTTGTAGATCAGTCTTAAGAGCTTAAATGATTCCCTCATGCTTTTGACCAGGTAAGGTTCAAAGTAATCCTTTGCTTCTTATCTTACTTTCTAGCACATGATCATAAGAATCAGAAGTTATAGGACAAATGTGTATACTTTGATTATTACTCACAAGAGAGCTTAGAAATGAAGAAAGGAATTGTAATACTTTGAGATTATTAATTGGTATGTTTTTGGGGGAATATTAGCCATGTCTTTGGGGAGCTAAAATTTTTCTCAATAACAAAAATATACTTTACATTATAAAGGCAAAATCCAACATAAATCAAAGTAGGCAAACTCATATGTTTCATAATTTAAATTTTTAAAAATACCACCAAACTGTAATGAAATTGAATTTATTCCACCTGAGGTGTCTTCTTAAAATTTGAAGTCATATTTAAGCATTACATAGTTAGTTTATACACATATATGTGCATATATCCACATGCATTCCTGCAGAGAATTCCAAGCCCAAATTTACTGAGAATACATGCCAGTATTCTGAGAAGTTTTAAACACAATTGAATTTTCCATTCAATTCAGAATGTAATGAGAAGGCAAATTGAAGGCACACACTTCAAAATCAAGATGGATATGTATGGAGATTCAATGAGAATGACCCATTGCGAGGAGCTGGGTAGTTTTATTAGTATTTTTAAAGGCAGCTCTGATTCTATCCACACACAGTTTGTAGGTCCATACCTGCAGGCTGCATTATTGAAAGGTGAAGGAATCATTTCATAAGGAGGACAGTATACCCCTGCTGTGTCTGCCTCTGCCATCGGCAGAATGGTGCTCTGTTGATAATGTGAATCTCATCACCACTTGTGAGTGTGTATTATATGAGTGATATCGCTGGAAATCCAACCATCAGCTCAAGAATTTGTACTCATAAAAATTGATTGAGAGTTAGGTTTGGCCAGCTGCAAAGTCATTGTTCAAAATGAACACTCAAGGAGCCACTGAGGTGAAAAGACTTTTCAAAGACTCTCATGTAAACATTTAAATTGGAGCCAAAAGGTGGGAAAATAAATGATTTGTTAATATTGAGTGTTTACTTGGCTTCTAAGTAAGATCATTTTGGTCTCTTTATATTCTGATGCCAATGTGGTTGTAATAATAAGTAGGTTTTAATGCTTTCCAAGCTGCAATTTTTTAATGAAGGTAAATTTTGGTTCAAGCCAAATTTAAAGAACAGTGATTTTGAAGAATATGCTTGAAATAATACCAGAATGAAACTTGTATATGTTTGTTACTAATTTTTATTGTGCTTGTTTAGTGTTTTAATATTAGATTTGGAGAATATCATTGGTGTAAAATACTTATGATACTTTAATATATTGTAGTTTACTGTAATAAAATAATTTAATACCTTTAAAACTCTGTATTTGAGATTTGAGCAAATAAATTATTACTTCATTCTATATTCTACTAATTTCCATTCAAAAATATATGTCCCAGGTATTGCATATTCTGTAGTAAATAAAAAACTATGAAGCACTTCCCTTTTAATATAATTATAGCTATATTTAATCTAATAATCATTAAGCAATTACTTTATGGCAAGCATTTATGTAAAACATTTTTAATACTTTATCTTATCAGAATAAGCCTACGAGGATAGGTATTATTATTATGCCCATTGTACAGATAAGAAAATAATGCAGGGAGGGGTTATGGGACTTAGTATATTGCAGTTTAGTAAGTGGTAGAGTCAAGCAAATCCAGTTCTGTCAAACTTGTGTTTCCTCTGCCATGCTGCTATGATTACATTGATGCACGTAACTACAGTTGATCTGAAGACAAACAGATATGTGAATAATCATATCTGTTTGGATCATTCATTTCATGAGGTACAAAACAGTGTTACTCTATTAGAAAAATGGCCAGGGAGTGATGGCATAATGAGTCCTGTGCTCATGAGACCACTGACTGTGTGACATCATTGGAAACCAAGTAGATGTCTGTGTTGTTTTGGCCCTGTATCAAAGTGTTCACTGCTTGTTGTTGATGTGTCAGAATCTTGACTTGAAGTTGCTACAAACAACAGCAGGCTATCAAGACATAATGTTAATTACATATCAGCTGAGTTGGCACAGGATGTAAACAGTCAGCCATGCCACAGAGTGATCCATACCTGCTGCAGATGTATGAGAAGCACTCTTGCTAGTGAGATGTCATCAAGATCTGCTTTCAATATAAAGTGGCTGCCCATCCTATTGATTTCTGAAATATTCAGCACACATGGGGACCCACTACAGCAGACTCCTCTCACTTACCTGAGAATGGAACTACTGCCTGAAGAACACAAAGTTCAGTTACATGCTCTAGGTTTAGTCTGGGACTCTAACTAGTGTTTGCTTATGACAGTAAGATAAAGTGAAGTGAACAGACACATTGTTGCCAATTCAAGAATATCATGGCATAAGACTTTATAGCTTTATGCTTTAAGTTGGCTTAAAATTTACAAACCCAGCACATGCTCAGTGTAGGATAAAAATCGAACTATACAATGTTTATGGTAGAAAACGAGAGGCCCCTTCAACATTCCTGCCATGACTACCATGTTATTCTACTATCCTTTGCAAAAGCAGCCAAGTAGCCATTGCTAACTAATAGTGTGGCCTTCCAAATTTGTTTGGAAGGAGTTAGGCAGCTTTAATTTATCATTATGTGAAACACACATCCATTCATTCCTAATGAAATTATTTCATATATTTTTATTTTATGAGTTGCTTTGTTTCTCCTTTAAAAATATATCCATGGGAAGTTACCATATCAAGAATCTACTTTAGGCCAGGTACAGTGGCTCCTACCTGTAATCCCAGCATGTTGGGAGGCTGAAGTAGGAGAATCACTTGAGGCCAGGAGTTCAAGCCTTCAGTAGGCCGTCATTGCACCACTACACTCTAGCCTATGGGGTAACAGAGCAAAACCCCATCTCAAAAAAAAAAGTATTTTAACTGAATAAATAACTGGATTCTATACTGTAAATTTACATAATTTATGTAACAGTCCCCTTATTTAAACATTTAAATTTTGTAACTCAAACAATGCCACTTTGAATGTGGTTTTTGTTGCGGAGGAGAAAAAAACAATGCCACTATCAATGTATGTCCAATTCTTGTATATTAATCTTTGTGTATATGTGGGAATATTCCTATAGAAATGAAATTGCTGGCCAAAAACGCACAAAAGTTTAAATTTTGTGAGCTTAATTTTTTTGAAAATTGTTCTACAAGACTCCATTTCAAAATGTTCTGAGTGTGTGCATGTGTGTATTGTGTATATGTATGTATTCATATGCATATATATGTCTTTATATCTACAGGTATGTGTATAAAATCTTCTATACAAGTAGTATGCCTGCTTCATAGTGGAGAATATGTAAATAATTTGTTAAATAAGTGAATATTCCTCCTTTAATTTGGTTCCTTCACAAATCTCTGTGAGGAATATAAAATTGACTTCTACTTCAGCATACTTACATGAAAACCTAGGTGATATGTTTGATCCCTCTTTTTTCCTTGCCCCCATGGCAGAAAAGATTGCTGTTCCATAGCAAAAACATATTCCATTTACATCCAGTCCTTCATCTTCGCTACCATCATGCTAGTTGAAACCACCGTCATCCTCACATGGATTCCTGCCATGACATCCTAGCTGGGCGTTCTCTCTACTTCTACTTCCATCCTTCATAACAATTTAATCTTCACATTGTGGGATCATCTGTTTGAAGTATAACTTACATTATGACAATTTGCTGCTTAAATTCTTCCGGGGACTCCCTTTGCACTTAAAATAACCCAGAACCATATCTTAGAGGAGGTACATTCTGGCCTCAAGCTTCCTCTTTGAATAGCCATTTCCTGTCATTGAGCCACATCTTGACTTCTAAAGCTCTTCCCTCAGGTTAATGACAGTGCCAAGAGTAGGAGTTTAGCACCTTCAAGTCACCAGATACCCCCACCAAAATCACCTCAAATAAATATATAAATTAGGGTTATTTTAAAGTAATTGTTGTGTAAATACACCTTTGGATTAAGTCCCTTACGTTTCTTCCACCTAGCTTGTCAGGCCACCCCTAAGCCCCTCTGTAGTAATTCTGAACATCCTACAGCATTTATTTTCCACATGTCCAGCTGATTCCTTCATGTCCATTTAGATACCAATTCAAATGTCACCTTTTCAAATGTGCCTTTTCCACCCAGGAAATATGAAGATATCACCAGCTCATTCCCTGTCACATTATTCTGTTTGATAGGTGCATTCATCTCCAATTAAAATTATCTTTTTACATTATATATGTATTATTTATTATTTTTGTTATCTCTTTATTTCTTCTAGAATGTATACTCCATGAAAAGAAGGACCTTATCTTTCTTTTAGTCTGCTTTATCTATGAAACTTTAAACACTGCTTGGTGCATGAGTAGAAACTAAGTATTTGTTAAGTAAATTAATATATGAAAATCATTCTCAACATTGTTGTGAAAAGCCTGACTTTCCTTTCTCTAATTGGTACACTGATTACTAAATCTTTATGCCATTTTGACAAGATATTTAACAATAAATGTCTACTCCTGTCCAATCTATCTAGATCTTGAAGATTTGTTCATTTTTCATGATTAAATTCAGCTCTAGTTTTGTTTTTATTTTTTTTATTTTTTTTATTTTTTTTTAAATAACTAGCAGCACCTTTGGCCTCTGCCAAGAACATTTCCAGCTAAGGATTTTTAAAGCCTTAATCTTCACTGAAATTAGATGGTGGCAGTTGCTAAGCTTCCAGCTGTTAACATGATCCCTGCAGTAGGAATGCAGCATACAAACCTGAATGCTGTGATCTCTAAAATCCCATAGTTAGCACTTATATGTGTGGACACAGACAGGTGTTGCGCAGGTTGGCAAATGAGAACAAAATGGGAGGTTTCCTACACCAGATGCAGATACCTTGTGGTACTGCAGCAACGTAGGTGCTCTATCAAAAGCAGTGATGCTGAAACCTGATTTAATGTCCTCAGATTAAGGTCTATTTATATCCCCCAATTCTCAACAAATCCATTCTTTATGGAGTTATTAAGAGTGGATTGGGTAAAAGATATTGAATGTTTGTCATTGCTATGCTTCCACTGGAGGGATTTTCAATTTCAATATAGTAAATTATATAAGTTTTGTTCAGTAATATGCAAGTAAGCTTGTAAATGAAAACAAATACCAGATCAGAATAGATCAAACCACCTGTTTCTGTCTAATTCCCTGGCGTGTTGTGAGGAGGCACAACAGAGGCTGCAAGACTGCCTCTAACTGGGAGCACAGGGAGCAGGGTGACCCCTGCTAATCTTTCAGCAGCATATTTTAACTGTTAGTGCCAACTGATGCAGTTCTGAGTACAACTTCTCCAGATTACCCATGAACTGGTAACTGGCTAGTAAACCAGCAGCTACGGTGTTAATCTATTCAGGAATGCCTGAATCTACCCTGTGGGTTTGTTCTAGGTCTGGCCTTGGGAATATGATTTATCATGACCTTGCAAAGGGAATGGGTAAAAGTAAGATCTCTTGGGGAACTAAAAGAAGAATGAAACATGGCATCGTTTTCTGGAAATAGAACCAGATTTCAGTGAGCCCAAAAGAGCGCATTATTAGGTTATAGCTTCTGGAGTGGATTATTCCAAAAGCCAGATTGCACCTTTTTCAGTTGTCTCATGGGTCGCATTTCCTAATTGTCAGTGACAGCTTTGTTAGTCATTGGTATTTTATTACTCTTCCGTCTGTACTCTTTGTTATATCTCTAGATCCAACTATCCATGACAGATTCTAGGTCTGTTGGGTGATATTTTAGATTTTAAACAAAATATTAAGTTAAAAACTAAAAGCAAATGTTTCAATACTTTATCAAGTAAGTGGCCATGCCTCTAGAAATGGAGTGATTCCTCAAAACCTGAAGTTTTTGAGTTGTTCTTTTTTGTTGTTGTTCCTTCAAAGACTTGTTAAATTGGTACTTAAAATTTTATATCTCCAGCATGTTAAAAAATAATGGTATCATTCAAAAACTGGCTAGAGATACAATACTTATAGCATAAAACAGCAACTTCAAGTTGTACTTCAAGTTATATG
Source organism: Saimiri boliviensis (assembly GCF_048565385.1). NCBI lineage: Eukaryota > Metazoa > Chordata > Mammalia > Primates > Cebidae > Saimiri > Saimiri boliviensis. The sequence goes on from NC_133458.1 coordinate 34,498,484, forward strand.
AAGAAAATACACATTAATGTAAGCATTTCACCTCACATGCCTTTTGACAACTAATTTATAAGGCTAGATCTTAAGTAGCAAGTAAATTTTTAGCATTTTGGGTAGGTTACACACATCAAGTCTGTACTCTTTAACACATGATAACATGAACATGTTAATTATATAAAGAGCTTTTGAGCATAATCAACATTGGGTTTTTAAGAGAGCAATCATTTTTAAAAGATATTTTAATGTATATTTAAGATAATGTCCATTAGAAATAGACAAATGCAGTATCTAAAACTACATTTTAGAGGTATTATCACTTTTCCTCACTTTTGTAATTACTTATACATTTATGTATTCTTCCACCAAACATTTTCATCAACACAGCCACTGTGTTCTTTATTTGCTGATAAAAATGTGAAAACAGGCTGGGCATGATAACTGATATGTCAATCCCAGCTACTTCAGAAACAGGATTGCTTGAAGCCAAGAGTTTGAGACCAGCCTGTACAATGTAGTGAGACCCTGTATCTACAGTTTTTTTTAAATTAACTGGGCATCGTCACATGTACCTGTAGTCCCAGTTAGTTGGGAGGCTGAGGTGGGAGGATCACTTGAGACAAGGAATTCGAGGTTACAATGAGTTATCATCACACCACTGCACTTCAGCTTTGGTGACAGTGAGATCCTGTCTCTAAAAAAGAAAAATAAAAGAAACATCCCCTGAGGAGTGGGGAGAGCCAAGTGAGGCCAGGAGACAGAAGACAGAAACATGGAGCATCAGCAGCCCTCATCTCATTCACAATATGGAAGCATGTGGTTTGAAGAGAATTCCATCCCCAAGTGAATCAGCTGCTCATGGTGTTATAGTAACATCTGCATCTGGTACCCAAAATGAAACGATTCTTATGAGGGTCAAAAAGAATAAAGTAAGGGAAGGATGGTGGCTCCCTGACAACCAAATTAGATTCACTGGGAGACTACTGTGCAACAGGCATGCATTGTGTAGGTGCTCCCGTATCAGTTCTCTCCAATTCTCTCAAAACCCTGTAAGTTCTATTACTGCTTTTCTTATGTTACAGAAACATTAAATCAGGTATATAAGACTTAAAGTGATTTTTCTGAAGCCTTGTCAAAAATGAAAGAATAAGGATAAGTAAGTAATTGAGGGGAAAAAAATGAAAGTGGAATTTGCATTTGAAATGGCAGATTCATCTGTTAAACCTGGTTTATCTTCCTTTCACTTCCAGTTGAAATACCTTAATATGATTGTCTTCAGAGAGGTCTTTCTGACCACACTATTGAAAATAGAATATTTTTAATGTCTGTCTCCTTCCTCTGCTTTGTTTTCCAGGAAAACAATTTGCCACCCAAAATTATTTTCAATACCTCCTTAATTGTGATTAATTTATCTCCATTTTCACTCTGTGAGATGGCTTCTTTCCCCCAATTCTGAGGCATTGTTGTGTATCCAGAGCCTGGAAAAGTTCACTGTAGATGCATGATGAATATTTGGTGAATGAATAAATGCATGGATGAATGAATGAGGGGGAGAAAGAGTATCTATAAGACCATAGGGGGAGATATAGAGGTTGTAAATACACAAGAAGCTAAATTCAGTAACTTACTATTTTGTTTAGTATGACTAATTCAGAGATCTCAGAAGACATCAAGGAAGGACCAAGTATGTCTTTCTAAAAGACAAAATAGGAAACAGCAATCATATTAGTCTTTAACTATTTTGCCAAAATAGTTAAAGTGTCCCTTAAAATAATTTTATACAACTATTTTGCCAAAATAGTTAAAGTGTCCCTTAAAATAATTTTATACAACTCTAGATCTTCCTAAGCCTTTCAGCATGAGTTTAGTTACAATGGATACCAGTTTCTAATATAAAACCACTAAATAATTCAGCAACATCTTCCATAGAATCTAAATACTTTTGTGATTTTGTATCTACTTGCAATCATTGAAATTTTTTTTTTGTTGTTGGGCACAGTAGTTCATGACTAATTCCTGCACTTTAGGAGACCGAAGTGGACGAACAGATCACGAGGCCAGGAGTTTGAGACCAGCCTGGCCAGCATGGTGAAACCCCGTTTCTGCTAAAAATACAAAAATTAGCCAGCTAGGCATGGTGGCACGTGCCTGCAGTCCCAGCTACTCAGGACTTGGAGGCAGGAGAATCACTTGAACCCAGGAGGCAGAGGCTGCAATGAGCTGAGATTGTGCCGCTGCACTCCAGCCTGGCCAACAGAGTAAAACTCTGTCTTAAAAAACAAACAAAAAAAATTATTTTAAGTTTTTTTCTCCTCGAAGTCTTATTTCCATTGTTCTTTCCCAGCAGAATTTTATTCTTATGAAGTATTATGCCTCAAAATCTTGACCACTCTGTCATGCTCCTCTACAATTAAAAAATTCTGTAAAATTGGACTTAAAAAAAATTTATGCAACCAAAAGCCTCAAAAAAAGAAAAAAAAATACAGTTCACCTTGCTGAACATATTTAAAGGAGAATTCTTGATATTTGAGGGATAAATGAGAACAATCTCGGAAATACGAAACTTAAAATGTAGAATTACAATAATCATGAAATAAACATATATAGTTTAATTTACTGTTGTAAAATATTTTGGTGGATCAATTAAACATAAACATAAAAGTGATTCCTGAAATAGGTTATAGAAATATAATTAAATAATGATTACAAATGTGAATTCTAAACTCTAGATTTTGACAAAATAATGAATGAAACAAACAGGTTCTATTCCTCATGTTATATAGAGCCAGTGAAAAATTATTTTGTTTTTCAATAAATAGAGAAAATATGGGTTATGTCTTTAAAACTTTTAAACTATTATAGTTTAAAAATTGAATGCTAAGAAAACTTTACCAAATAATAGAAGATAAAGAGAAAAAATGTACGACAAAATATATTAGTTCTTATTATGAATAAGTTAAATGAACCTGTTAACAGTCAGATTCTCAGAATGAAATAAAAAAACAAAAAAGATGACAATGTTAATTTCAGACCCAGTGATATTTAAAAGAAAAAGTATTAAACACCTCCAAAGATTACAATTTTAAGTTAAGGATATTAACAATTACTATAAAACATGATGGTGATTTATTGAACACATATCTGAGAAAAGAGAAATAATAAAGAGATAATGCCTTGAATTAGTTTCTATTCAATTCACTTTTCTCTTTCTCCAACACCTTTAGTGGTTTTTAATCATAGATTTAGTGCTATCTGGAATAATAACTTTGCCAGAAATTAAGAGGCAATTGGGTTGCTATTTGGGAATACAGTTGTTTTTAAGTTTCAGAATTAGAATGTATAAAATAATATGATATATTGAAAGGAATATCCATTGAACTATGGAGAGTTGTTTTCTAGACTCAAGGTGACCATTTTTTTCTAGGTGACCTTGGGAAGTTACTTCTTTCCTTCATGAAAGCTAGAGTTGAAACTATAATCTCAAGGGCCCAGACCTTGTCTCTCAATGCCAGTGTGAGAGAATTACTCAGAGTGTAATCTTTCATTTTCTTTCCAATGAAGCTTGGTTTTTTATTTAACTATTTATGATTTAATGAGTTTTGAATCCTCTAAACATTATAGTTTTAAATTTCCAAATGTAATATCTGCAAATCCTTGCTACATAATCAAAATCTATAATTCTATCACATATAATAATGATTTTTTGTTTTGAAGACAGAGTTAATTCTGTCACCCAGGCTGGAATGTAGTGGTGTCATCACGACTCACCGCAACCTTGAATCCCGGAGCTTAAGTGATCCTCCCACCTTATCCTCCCAAGTAGCTGGAACTACAGGCATACGCCCCCATTCCTTGTTGATTTTTAAAGTTATTTTAGAGATGGGGTCTCCTTTTGTTGCCTAGGCTGGTCTTGAACTCCTGTCCTCAAGTGGTCATCTCACCTCAGCCTCCCAAAGTGCTGGGATTCCAGGTACAAGTCACTGTGCCTGGCCTAGATTTAGAATTAAATTATATATTTTACTATGTTCCATTACAATTCCAAAGATACCACTTTTTTCTGACCAGTTTTCAGTTCACAATACCTTCCAATATTTTTGCTTTACCTTTTTCTCTAAGTACTAATATATAAAATACAAAAATATCTCACCAGTTACATGTATCAGATTATTTTTGAAAAGCTAAGACTATTTTTGTAATGTGAATGATAACCCCCTAATTAGTTGTTTCCTAAGTTATTGTTTGATTCTTTGTTAATTTTGTTTCTTCCCCCAATTTCTTTAATATTTTGATGGCTTTCTTATAACTCTAGTCACATCATAGCTATCTGTGTATCCTGAAAGGGTGAGCCTGGTTTCTCCAAGGCTCTGACCACTGTGCCCATAACATAATGGGATGCTCAAGACCTACTTGCATGAGGGAACGTTTATTGTTTCTTGAGTGTTTTCAGTGGAGCGTATGACATTTAAAATATCAAATGTCATTTGTTATGATAAATGGAAGAGGATACATTTAAGAGTACAAGTTGAGTTATGTGTGCTGTTAAACTGTTAGGTGTTTTTTATTTAACAAGATAAGTATGTGGTTTATACTTTCAAAAAAAATACATTTTCAAATATGGCAGAATAGAGTATTTACTGACTTGAACTAAATTTAATTTCATGACAAAATACAGAAGTAGGGACTCTGTGGCACACACTGTGGAAGCCATTTTATACATATTATGAAGAAACTGAGTCAAAACCAAAGAAATGACAAACAAGTTAATGTGGTTAGAATGGTTAAAGGGGACAAGTTTGTAAAAAAAACTTGGAAGAAGGAGTAGGGGTTTATTAGATTGATAAATAGATAGAAAATGGAATTTTAAACATAAAGGTGATATTTTTCTGCTTGGTAGTTCAGGTGAAGAACTGAATTAAAGTGGGCAAGTCTTGCTGAATGGTCCGTCTGGAGTACTTCACGCAGCAGTAGCTATAGATTACAGCTAGTCATTGATGGAGATGTTTGTGAACCATACAGGGTAGGCAGACCTTCTCATGCCCTTCATCTCTTTCCCAGCAGGTTCCAGATTGTTCATGTGGTGATGTGTCAGGAGACTTTTTTAGTCAGATTTTTAAGATTCTTCTGAATTAGAGAAGGAGATGTGAAACTTATGAGTTAGTTGCTCAATATATTTTCTATTATTTCAATAATTGATTATAAAAGTGTTACTTTGTAAAGGTCCCTGGTGTTGAATAATAATATTTTAAATATGCATAAGACACGTTTGACACAGTGTGTTTAGTTGCATACATTAACCCCATCATCATAGTTTCTGTTTTTCTTTTCTGAAATGTACTGAAAAAGACTTAAACAGTCTTTTTCATACATATAAAAGTTAGACTTACTCTTCGGAAAGAATTGGTCAAAAGATTTAAATTGATAATTTTGGCTAGTCTTAAAGGTAATGTTAAGAATTCCTTTTTGGCCACCTAGAAATGCTGAATAAAATGTAGTCCCCATCTTTTTAAATGTGTAGATCAACTGCAAGAAGAAAGGAAAACCTTAGAGACCAGAAACAACCAGAATGGTTAAGATTGTGAGTTGACATTGTGGCTACAATAGTGCTGAAGTATGTGATTAGTGGGTGTCGATGTTGTTATACAGGCACTTGAGATTTTGTAGCTCATGCAGAGAAAGAAAACCTACCATGAAGTATTCTTAAAGTGGATATTTGGAACAGAGATCTTATAAAGAACTTAAAAGAACTAGACCTCAGTGAAATGATGGACTAGAAAAAAAGTCTGCCCTTTGGCAATTAATCTTGTGTTTGGGCTTAAGCTCTGAATGTGCAGGAAAATTAACCCTCAGAATTTTTAACTATTAGCTTGTACTGAAAGAATGTTGAAATTTCAGTTTATTTTATTAAATATAAGGTAAATACCTAAGTTAAGAATTTAACATAAAAATATTAATGGATTCATGGTAACTGTGGAGTAGCTGGCATTTAAAAAAATTACCTTTTCTTGAAAGGTGAGCGCTTAAGCGAGGCTTTGTTGGATGTCCACAAATAGCAATGTGTTGATTATTAGCTCACAATCTAAAATTACAAAACTAAGCTGATCATTTACACCACTAAGAATTTTGGCAATAGAGCTATCACATACATAAATTGTAAAGTAATTTTATTTAAATGATGCAATCTATAAGCAGGTTCAAAAACATAAGAGAACAACAAAAAAGAAAATAACAGTATGCAAAGTGAACCAACAGATTTGGAAAAACTACAGAGTAAGCAGTAGGTTAGACACATCTGAAGAGAAAATTTATCATGTAATTAATGATGGAATATTGCTTATAATTTGAGGAAGTTGCCTATAACTCAAAATGAAGAGGTGAAAAAATATATACATAAGAAATTAAAAGATACGGAGGAAAGAATCAAAGCTCCAAGATTATTTCTGATAGAATTTGAATAAAGACATGAAATAAAGGAAAAATGGGACACAGGCAACATTTGACTAGATAATGGAAGATTTTTAATTGATGTACTCATGAATTATCAGATACAAGAAATACAATAAATATTAACCATAACTCTGTAACTTGTAGAAATGTCGTGATAAAGGTACAAAATGATAAAGATTGAGAGAATATTTAAGAACTATCATAAAGAAAAGGCAAATAAGCTGGGTGTGGTGGCTCATGCCTGTAATCCCAGCACTTTGCAAAGCTCAGGCAGGCAGATCACCTGAGGTCAGGAGTTCAAGACCAGCCTAGCCAACATAGTGAACCCTAGTCTCTACTAAAAATACAAAAATTAGCCGGGTGTGGTGGTAAGCACCTGTAATCCCAGCTACTTGGGAGGCTGAGGCACAAGAATGGCCTGAACCTGTGAGGCAGATGTCATTGTCTTCCAGCCTGGACCACAAAGTGAGAGGTCTAAAAAAAAAAAAGAAAAAAAAAGGCAAATTACAAGAAGAGAAATGCAGTTGAACTTTGAAGGCTTTTCCACATGGATGTATAAGCCTTCTGACAATGGAATATCTTCAAAAGTACTGATTGGATTGCTGGGCTAAAACACTATATAAGTAACTACTCATCATGCCTTCATGCCTCAGTAAGAACAAATTAAAGACATATTTTCAAATATTCAGATATTTCAAAAGGAGATACTTTCAAATTAAAGGAAGAAAGAAATGGAACACAGAATGATAGTGTGTGATTCAAGAAGCAGTGGTCAGCAAGAAAATGGGTAAACCCAAGGGGAAGTATAAATATTGACTTGTTGGCCAAGAGGAGTGGCTCATGCCTGTAACCCCAGCACTTTAGGAGGCTCAGGCAGGCGGATCACTTGAGGTCAGGAGTTCAAGACCAACCTGGCCAACGTGGTGAAACTCCATCTCTACTAAAAATACAAAAATTAGCCAGGTGTGGTGGCAGGTCCCCATAATCCCAGCTACTCTGGAGGCTGAGGCAGGAGAATCACTTAAACCCAGGAGGTGGAAGTTGCAGTGAGCAGAGATTGTACTGCTGTACTCCAGCCTGGGTGACAGAGTAAGATTCTGTCTCAAAAATGCACACACACACACACACACACACACACACACACACACACACGCATAGTTAAGATTATTTTAATAATGAATTTATTACAAAATGCTAATATACTAAATATTACTAAAATAAGATAGAACTAATATAATGAAGACTGACTTAACAGTTGGGAATGGGTAACGGAAGTAAAGCACTCAAAGTTTTCTGTGTTCAAGAGGAGACTTAAAAACAACATTTGAGGAATCAGTGAGAGAAGAGAAATATATGGTTTCTTTACTGTCAAGGAAATAGGGAGATTTTGTTAATGTTTAATAGAGACAGGAAATGAGAGAAAAAGAGGCATGGCAAATACAAAGAGCAAGATATAATAATAGAAATAAATCCAAGTATATCAGCATGTACAGCAAATGTAACTTATCTTTAAATCTTGTTAGAAGATTAGATTTTCAAGGCTTTAAAAATCCCAATTACTTGTTGTTTACAGAAATCTAAAATATAACACAGAGTAACTGAGAGTGAAGAGATTTTAAAAAAATTTACCAGGTGTATACCAACCAAGAAAGAAAGGTTGTATAGTTTTGTGATTGTACAAGAAGATAGACCTCAAGGCCAAAATTAGTATTAGATTTTAAAAATGCTGACTACATAAATACAAATAGAACAACTTACCAGGAAGATAGAACGGTCTGAGAAAGAAGTAACAATCTCAGGCATATGTATGAGATTATTTATCTTAAAATATATATATAAACATTTAAGAGAGTTACATGAAGAATCCATAGAGGAATAATCTTGATGGGAAATTTTAACATTTCTCAATACTTGATGCATCGGAAAAATATCAGATATAGAATATTTGACTACAGTTAGTAAATTTGACCTAATGTACATGAATTATCACTGAATAATTACAAGACTTGCATTATTTTTAAGCAAACAAAACATTGATTAAAACCTTAGTCATTTGTTAAGAAGAGCAAGTCTCAAAAAATACTAAGATTCAGAATTATGCTGATTACAGTGACATTAATTTAAAACTCAAAAACATAACCACAACCCCAAACTTAAAAACACACTTCTAAATAGCTCCAATATAAAAAATAAATAATGTAAGAAATATTTGGAATGGAACTCATAAAAATGCTGCATATGAGATAAGGCTAAGTGAACTTAGAATAAACTTAAATGCATATATTAAAAATGAATTTTAAAATGAATAAGCTAAGTATATGAGTTTAAAAAGACAATCAAGGCCAGGCATAGTGGCTCACACCGTAATCCCATCACTTTGGTAGGCTGAGGCAGGTGGATCACTGGAAGTCAGGACTTTAAGACCAGCCTGGCCAACATGGTGAAACCTTGTCTCTACCAAAAATACAAAAAATTAGCTAGACGTTGTGGATCATATCTGTAATCAAGCTGCTTGGGAGGCTGAGGCAGGAGAATTGCTTAACCCAGGGGGCGGAGGTTGCAGTGAGCTGAGATTGTGCAATTGCACTCCAGCCTGGGTGACAGAGCAAACTCTGTCTCAAAACAAAACCAAAAGAAAAAAAAGAAAAGAAAAGAAAAGAGATAAATCTCCCAAATGAAGAGATAAGAAATATGGTAGAAATTAAGGAAATAAAAAACAAACAACAGAGAGGATTAACGAAATGCAAAAATGTTTTCTGAAAACTTTAAAAAGTTGAATAAATCTCTGGCAGAATTGATTGATTATGGAAAAGGCTATAAAATGGCCAAATGAATGATACATTCAAAAATGAGCAAATTATTTCATCAGAAAGGAAGACAAAACTCCAAATGACTAATAAACAAAAGGGAATATTCTTAGTCCTATTGGCAACAAGAATTGCAAACTCAAATAATAGTGAAATGCCACTTCCCATCCATCAAAGTTGGCCAAAAAAAAAAAAAAAGGATTCAAAATACCAAATTTGGCAAAGATGTATTAATATTATTTCTGGAGGCCGGGCATGATGGCTCAAGCTTGTAATCCCAGCACTTTGGGAGGCCAAGGTGGGTGGATCACGAGGTTAGGAGATCCAGACCATCCTGGTCAACATGGTGAAACCCCGTCTCTACTAAAAATACAAAAATTAGCTGGTCATGGTAGCACGTGCCTGTAATCCCAGCTACTCAGGAGGCTGAGGCAGGAGAATTGCCTGAACCCAGGAGGCGGAGGTTGCAGTGAGCTGAGATCACGCCATTACACTCCAGCTTGGTTAACAAGAGTGAGACTCCGTCTCAAAAAAAAAAAAAAAATTATATCTGGAGTGCTCATATACCGCAGGTATACATAGAATGTAGAAATTGGAAAGCAGCTAGGCAACATTCAGTGAAGATGAAGATCTGCATGCCCTACAACCTAGCAGTTCCAGTCCTTGACATGGTACTAGAGAAGCTTTCACACTTGTGAACAAGACAAGGTGTACAAGAATGTCCATCATGGCATTGTTTATCAGGGCAATAAGTGAAAGAAAGTAAAGGTCATCACTAGGAGAGTGGTTAAAGTGTGGTAATTCAAGTAACAATATTTATATCAATATGGTTAAGGATCAGAAACACTGAACTTTTGGGGAAGAAAGTTGCAAAAGAATATGTATGATCCATTCATATGAAGTTTAGAAACACAGAAAGTACTTGATGTTGTTTATCAATTTTCTTATATGTGGTACACATTTCAAAACATCATGGAAATAATCTAATAAACAGAAAAGTCAGCATGGTGTCTGTCTCTGAGAAGAGAAAGGAAAGGGACTTGGGTGGGCATATATAGACATTAATTGTATCTGTCCTTTACAAAATACACTTTAAAGCATATATATCTCTAAGAAATATACACATTCATGTATTATTGTACTTTATGTTTGAGGTATTTCATAATATTTTTAAGATGCTGTGTAAAATAGATTTATGAAAGAATAGTGTACCTTTGGACTGTTGTTTTTCAAGAGTAAGAGAATGGATTTTTTAGAACAAATAGAATCGGACTGTTATTGTTTACCTTTCAACACCCCTACCTCCAACTCCTTAACCCTCATCCCCCAAAACACCCACACAATTATACCTTTTTAATGTAAGGAAACTGAAACCTTTAAGTGATTATAATGTATTTTTTAAAAACCTTAGGGGAGCCACTGGCTTTCATTTGTAAGCCTTAGACATATGCAGGGGAAAAAGTAAATTTATTGACAGTCTATAAGATGAGGAAAGAGACAAGAAAATTTAGTGTAGCAAGAACCACAAGTATCACAAGATATTGGCCTCAATGTCCCCTGGTAAGGCTTAATGTTGTTTTTATTTTTCAAAATAGAAATAACTTTATTCTTTGTTCTCATTTAAAATAATGTACATTCTTTAAAAAAAAAACAACACAAAAAATAAACTATCATATCACCGTTCTGTAATAATCACCATAAATATTTTAATATATATGTCTAATTCATATACATATAGTGTTTACTCACAGAATCACATTCTGCATTTTTGCTTTTAACTTGCTCTTTATGTTACAGCTTAGACATAATTCTCATGTTAAGAAAAAAATCTATCATGTCTCTTTTAATGATTCATAGTGTGATAGTGTGTAGTCATGCCATGATATATTTTAACCAAAATGCTTATATGCAACACTACAGTGAACACAATGCATATACATCTTTGAGTAATTCTCCATTTGTTTGCTTGAGATACATTCCTTGCTGGACCAAAGGAATGCATAAAAAATAATAATGCTTTTATTACTGTATCAGTAAGAGTTCTCCAGAAAGGCCAGCAGGCTAGAACTCCAGCAGAGGCTGATACTGCAGTGTTGAGGCATCACACAAAAATGTCTCGTTTTTCAGATCTTAGTTTTTGCTCTTAAGGCCTTCAGCTGCTTGTATGAGACCCACCCACATATCAAAGATAATCTCCTCTACTTAAAGTCAACTGAACAACTGTAGATGTTCACCATCTACAAACTACTTTCACAGCCACATTTAGATTAGTGTTTGATTAAATAACTGGATGCTATAGCCTAGCCATGTTAACACACTAAAAAAGTGAATAAACCTCTAACAAAATTGATTATAGAAAAGGGCACAAATGACAAATAATGTATTAGAAAATGAGCAAACTATTTGATCAGGAAACTCACAGAAAAGAAAACTTCATATGTTTACCAAATATAAGGGAAAATTCTCAGTCCTATTGTAATGGGAATTGTGAACGCAAATAACAGTGAGAGCTTTTCCCATTCATCAAAATTGGCAAAAAGATTAAAAGATTCAACATAACCACGCTTGGCAAAAATGTGTTGCATATTTGTACCTATGTACTGTGATGTATGTAAAGCATAAGTATGTCACTGGACCTGTTGCCAGAAGACCTTCCAGAAAGTCTGCCCAAGTTTCCATTTGGTCACCCATACTGTGTATGTATGGGTGAACCATTTTCATTTTTGCTAATCTAAGCAGCATTTTTTCTAATGAAGTGTTATGGTTGTGTTAATTTTCAGTTCTAAATTCAGAATTTGTCATGCAACTTAGCAGTCTCTAACATAGTAATTTTCACAATGATCTGCACCTTTTACTTTGTAGAAGAGCAGACAGGAGCAGAGAAAAGAGCTCCTCTTTGCTCAGAACAGAAAATGTATTTACTCCTTTTAAAAGTAACAGTGTTGGTCTTTGCATTACACCTGTCACTACCTCAAATCTCTCTGGCCTCAGGTACAGAGAGTGGATGTGAAAATTTAAAACAGAAGTCTCCTTTTACCTATATTTTACCATGTATTCTGAGTTTTTTCTGTTGATTTGTAGTTCTTTATATTTCTGATGTGAGTTATTGATTCAATATATGTTTTGCATACATCTTCTCTTAGTCTGTTGCATTGCCTTTTTTTCTTCATGGTACCCTTTAATGAAGATAATTCCTCAATTGTAATGGAATCCCTATTCACTGTTTTTCATAACTAGTTTCTCTTAGGGTCCTATTGAAGTAATCACTGTCTATTGAAAGGTACTATGTTTCCTTAGTTTCATTTTATGTTTAAAAACAGAAAAAGGAAATAATTAACATTAACCAAGCCTGGGTAACATAGAGAGACCCTGTCTCTACAAATGATTTTTTAAAATTAGCTGGGCATGGTAGCATGCACCTGTGGTCCAGCTACTCAGGAGGCTGAGTGGGAGGATCACTGGGTCCCCAAAGGTGGAGGCTGCAAGTGAGCCATAATTATGCCACTGTCCTCCAGCCTGGGTGACAAAGCAAGACCCTGTCTCAAAGAAAAGGGGGAAGAAAAAAAAAACAAAAACAAAAAAACAAACAAAAAAACCCACTAACACACTATTTTCCATGGACTCTGTATTGTAGGATATTTTGCAGTTTAGATATGTATCTACCAAACAGCCTTTTCTCCTGCTGGGAACAGAACCTCCCTCTATCTCTGTTGGGGGACCTTGTAAGAGCCTACCTGTTGTACAATCTAACATTCTTTGCTGTGTACGTGAGCTCTTGACCCAAACCGGGCTAATGAAACATTCCTCCCTTACAGTATTTTGTTCATATATGGCCTTATGGTCCAAGCAGACACACTCAGGGAGGTGACTTCAGAGCAGCTATGGTTCAGCACAAGGAAGTGAAGCCAATTCCAAAGACAGGAAGAAATTAAGAGGCAGAGCAAATCTTGAAAGTGTTGTCACTGGCTGCCCCAAATTTACTCCATCCTTGCTCGGTCTGAGAGTTTCATTATGTGGGCACTAAATTCTCAACTTTTACTGAGATCTTTCTTTACTTCGTTAAAAGTCTTGATAGAAATATTCTTGAGAATGTTGTCTTATGGTTATATAAATCTAGGACTACTCCTGATTTCACTCTTAGATATTTACAGTCTATGTTAGCATATTAAAAGCCATCAGAAACCATAATAAAAGAAGGATATTTATCTTCTTAATAGGCTAATGATCCCAAATGTACTAACATGAGTACTTATTTATGATGCTTCTATTAATATAGAAGCTTGAACAGCAAACTACTGACCTGGGGAATGCTGGATCATAGGCATAGAAGACCTGGCAGATGCAAGCTGATGAACAAAAGGTGCTTTAATCTCTGAGCTAGGTTTTGAAAAATGCTAAAATTTACTAATTTATGTGCAAATTATGTTATATTTTTATTTGGGAAAAGAGTGGTTTGGTAAGAAAAAATCAAAAGTTAAGTTTGGCAAATATGACCCATCTGTAAACTTTTTTTTTTCTCGAGCAGGTTAGCCAATATACCTTTGCTATGTGCAGTTACAGAGAAAAAAAATCTGAACCTCAAGAATTAATGCAGCTTGAAGGCTATACTGTGGATTATACTGATCCCCACCCAGGTAAATCTTAATTGAACCACTTTCCCTGCCATACAATTCTTATAAATATCCTGTGTCTGCTCTACATTTTAAAAGCTTCTCGATGAATAGGATGCATATTTCACTTACATACCTGGGCAAGACTTTATGAGATTCAAATTATCTCTTTTGGATGGCTTTTATTTTTAGCCGTATTTCATCATCTCCATATTATTACAGCACAAGGTTGAAATGTGTAAAAGTCACTGTAATGGAATAATTATATGAGAATAGTGATGTTTTCAGAAGCTTCTCTCAAAAGCAAAAGTTATAGCAGAAATAGGCAAAAAAAAAAAGGCAAATGAATTACTATATTATACCTACTAATTTTCTCCCAACAATAAATTATTGTACTTCTTTCTTTCCCTTCATATTAATACTGGAAAGAGTACTGGACAGCTGATACCTAAAAATAGTTAGTGAATAAATATTAATGACATTAATATCTAAGATCAAGAAATATAGACATTAATGATTGGTAAATAGAGATTTAAGAAATTGAAATCTATAACTATATTAACTAATTGTTCAATTAAAATACAAAATATCTTCTCTGTGAAAGAATTTTATAGAAGATAACATGCCATATGAAATACCATTTTTGTTTTATCATTATATATTTTTCCTGCATATAGAATGGCAAATACGCTGACAGATAAAACTTCTTTTTCTGGCATGAGATATCAGATTGTGCTATGCATTTCTGTGGAGTATGTTTATATGTCTTGCAAAATGCTACTGTGTCATGGAGCATTAGTTTCCCTAGGTTATTTTTTTTTATTTCTGAGGTTATCTGGGGGGTTAAACCTTTTTGTTATTGTTTTTCTTCAAATTTTGGATTGTGGATTTGATCCTTTAAACTAAATATTGTTTAAAACATTGAACTGCTAACATCAAATCCATTCTTATCCATAAGGTCAGTTAGTGAATGAGCCTAAAATCTGCCAATCCTATAAATTTTTAATGATGTCTTTCTTTCCTCCACAGGCCTTCAGGGTGGTCGTATGTTCTTTAATGCTGTGAAAGAAGGAGATACTGTAATATTTGCCAGTGATGATGAACAGGACAGAATATTATGGGTTCAAGCCATGTATAGGGCCACAGGTCAATCATATAAACCGGTTCCTGTAATTCAGACCCAGAAACTGAATCCTAAAGGAGGAACTCTCCACACAGATGCTCAGCTTTGTAAGTTTTATTAAAAAATAATTTGATTATCAATTAATAGCCTTAATAAGATATAAAATTAAGGTGAATTTGTTCAGTATTATAGTTTACATCATTAATTGATTCCTAATTAAATAAAAATAGTTCATATTAATAGTCATATAATCAGTTATCTAATTTTTCACATAAATCTGGAGTAAATGGTACATCTGCTTTCCAATCATGGATTTGTCAAGCATTAGGGTATTTATAGAAATCTGAAGGTCAAATAAGAAAATTCTCCAAAACTTCTCAAAGGAAAATTTATTTTAGTTTATTATGATTTTGACTTAAGTCTCCTGTAGGCATGGAAAAAGTATTGCAAAATCAAATTTGCTTTGATAGGATTTCAGAATACCAAAATGATGAACCATTACTTTCTAGAGTTGTTCTTAATAACCCAGAAGGATAATTTAAGGCTATTTTTTTGTTGTAGATTAATAAAAATATTAAGTCATAAAGCCAACTTTTTTACCCTCATGCCTTAAAAACATATCACTTTTTGAATGCTAACTTAAGTCCTTAAGAGCTGTATTTTTAATTTTAATTTACTGATGTTTAATAATTATAGAATTATGCTTAAAACATTTTCAAACATAGCTTTGATAATTACTAAACCAAATGTTTTAACTTTACAAAGCTTATCCCATTTTACCTCTAATAAATGTTTGTCCTTAACTTTAAGCTCAACTTGTGGCTTTTGATTCTGAGATTCTTCTCCAAGGGAATAACATCTTGACATGCATTATTTTCTTCTGCTGCTTTTCATGCAACAAGTGACTTTTCTCTTTCCTTTTTAGATATCCTTTAGTATCATTTCTGGCCATCCTAAACAAAGACATTTAGTTCAAATAATTAAATGTGGACCATGAGCTTTTAATTTCTTTATTTTAGAAAACACAGACCATACTACCATACTCATAGGTTATAATTAGATTGGGGTACATTTTTAATATGTAGTTGAAAACTATTCAGGACTATTATATATTAATTTTTTTGTTTATTTAAAATTTCTTCTTAAAATTAGTAGCATTGTCATCCTAAAAGGTAAAATAAAATAAAAAGAGCTCATTCTGACCTTTTCTCTGTATTTAAAAATGTAACTCACTGCTTTCACCTTTCTCTCACCCCCAGGTAATATGCGTACAGTAAAAGAGTTTTTCTTTTTCTTTTTTTTTCTTTTCTTTTCTTTTTTTCTTTCTTTATTTCTTTCTTTCTTTTTTTTTTTTTTTTTTGAGATAGGGTCTTGCTCTGTTGCCCAGGGGTGGGATGCAGTGGTGCAATCTCGACTCAGTGAAAACTCCGCCTCCTTGGTTCAAGCGATTCTCCTGCCTCAGCCTCTCAAGCAGCTGGGATCACAAGTGTGGCCATGGTACCTGGCTAATTTTTGTATTTTTAGTAGAGTCAGGGTTTCACCATTGCGGCCAGGCTGGTCTTGGAACTCCTGACCTTGTGGTCCACACATCTTGGCCTCCCAATGTGCTGGGGTAACAGGCATGAGCACCACACCCAGATAAGAATTTTTCATCAGAGCTAAGGTGTACAGAAGTGTAAATTTATTTCTCTACAATTGAACATATCTTACAATTTAATTTCCAGTGTTGCCAAAAACTTAAAACTCATCAATTCAAAACAACTGAGTCACAGATTTAAATTTGACTGATTCAAGACTTTCTTCCCACTCTTCTTCCATGTGATCCATAGTAAATTAAGTTTCAGAGGGATTACATAAAACTGTTATATCATTGAATGTAGCATCTAGTCTAAGACTATTCTCTGTTCACATGGCCTCAGGCATGACTTCTGTCTTTGGTTTCATTAATTATATGCTGGTATGCACTGCTCATCACCATGGATCTGCCAGGGCACCTGGCAGTGAAGTCCATGTTGTCCATGTCCTTCTTGAATCAACTCCAGATACCTAGGCATCCCTTACATCATGTTCATCAGGTTCTTGGCACAGTGGTATATAGTAACTTGTTGGGTATTTCCCAGCTGTGCACAGGGGTGCTCACTCAGGTGTTTCTCTCACAACACAGCTTTTATCTATTGCTTCTTTCCTACTTCAAGTGCCAGATTGGATATTTATCCCTGGGCTGTGCCTGCACTGGACATCAAAGCATAAGACCCTCTCAGCCCTGGGGAGAGCTTTTTCCCTCTGGAGCTTTGTTCATTGCTCACCCCCATCACAACATTAACTCAAGTTAAATCTCTTCCCAAAACCGTTTTCTTCCATCGGGCTGATCTACTTTTTTTCCTTCCTGTTTTTGATTCTTGATACGCAAAACCAAGTTTTTCTACATGTGTTTCCTTCCTCTCCATGGACCAGTCTCTTTCCCTTCCCCTATAAGCTACGATTCTACAGCATTTAATGTGAATTTCCTGTGTTTTTCATTTTGCGAATTTGCATTTGTATATGTGCATTTAGTATCAATCTCATAAATGGTTTTATGTTCTTTATCTTATTCATTATTAATGTTTTCATTCATCCCTGTGTTTTTAAAAATTGTCCATGTTTTTATGTACACAACTAATCTCATTCTTCTGATAGCTGCATACTGTGTAAGTGAGCTTCGTTACGTTACTTAGTCTACTGCACATTTGATTTTTTTACCTGTTTACTCCTTCAGGGATGGAAACATAGAATACCTCCAGATCCATACCTATGTAATGTTCAGTTGTCCCAGCTATGACTATGAAATATCCCTTCATTTATTCAAATCTTCTAAGTCCTTTACATTTCAATCCTTTCTCATAGAACTCTTTTTATTCTTGATTAAGCTAATTTCTAAAGCTTTCATGCTTTTGTTGCTATTGCATCTTGTATTTTTATTACATTTTCTAGTTGACTATCTCATATAGAAAAATGCTGTTTTTATGTGCTTTTTTGCTATGTATATATATTCTTTGGTTATGTATCTCTGCACATACCTTACCTAATTTGTAATTGGGTTATTTTCTTATTATTGGGTTTGAGAGGCTTTATACAGGCATGCCTCGGAGATATTGTGGGTTCAGTTTCAGACCACTATAATAAAATGAAGAGCTCAATAAACTGTGTCACACAAATTCATTGATTTCCCAGTGTGTATAAAAGTTATGTTTGGCTGATGCAGTGGCTCAAGCCTGTAATCCCAACACTTTGGGAGGTCGAGGTGGGAGGATTTCTTCAGTTCAGGAATTCAAGACCAGACTGGGCAACATGGTGATACCCTATATCTACAAAAAATACAAAATTAGCTGAGCATGGTAGTGCGTGCTTGTAGTCCCAGCACTTGGGTGGCTGAAGTAGGAGAATTGTTTCAACTGAAGAGGTGGAAGTTGCAGTGAAACAGTGAAAAATAGTGCCACTGCACTCCAGCATGGGTGACAGAGTGAAACCCTGTGTCCAAAAAAAAAAAAAAAAAAAAAAGGCCGGGTGTGGTGGCTTACACCTATAATCCCAGCACTTTAGGAGGCCAAGATGGGTGGATTAGGAGGTCAGGACTTCGAGACCAGCCTGGTCAACATGGTAAAACCCCATCTCTACTAAAAGTACAAAAATTAGATGGACATGGTGACAGGTGACTATAATCCCAGCTATTTGGGAGGCTGAGGCAGGAGAATCATTTTAACCCGGGAGGCAGAGGTTGCAGTGAGCTGAGACTGCGCCATTGCACTCCAGTCTAGGCAACAGGTCGAGACTCCATCTAAAATATATATATATTTACACTATACAGTAGTCTATTAAGCATGCACTAGCATCATGTCTAGGAAGTATTAATACATAATTTTAAAATATTTTATTGTTAAAAATACTAGCAATCATCTGAGGCTCAATGATTATAATATTTTCTGTGGTGGAGGGTCTTGCCTCAATGTTGATGGCTGCTCACTGATCAGGTTGATGGTTTGTTGAAGGTTGGGGTGGCTGTGGCAATTTCTTAGGACAAGGATGAAGTTTGCTGCAGTAACTGATTCTTCCTTTCGCAAAAGATTTTTCTATAGCATGTGATGGTGTTTGATATAATTTTGCCCAAAATAGAACTTCTTTGAAAATTGGAATCAATCCTCTAAAACCTTACCTCTGCTTTATGAACTAAGATTATGTAATGTCCTAAATCCTTTATTGTCATTTCAACAATGTTCATAGCATCTTCACCAACAGTAGATTCCATCTCAAAAACCACTGCCTTTGCTCACGCAAAGGGACCAACTTCTTATCTGTTCAAGTTTTATTGTAAGATTGCAGCAATTCAGTCACATCTTCAGGCTCCCCTTTTAATTCTGATTCTTTTGCTATTTTCATGACATCTGCAGTTATTTGCTCTACTAAAGTCTTCAATCCCTTAAAGTTATCCTTGAGGTGGATTCCTCCTTCCCCCAAACTCCTTTAAATGTCGATATTTTTACCACCTCCCATGAATCATAAATGTTCTTAATGGCATATGGAATGGTGAATCCTTTCTAGAAGTTTTTCAATTTACTTTGCCCAGATGGCTCATAGGAATCAGGATGGCAGCTAGAGCCTTAAAAAATGTACTTCTTAGTGAACTGCTGCCGGGCGCGGTGGCTCAAGCCTGTAATCCCAGCACTTTGGGAGGCCGAGGTGGGTGGATCACGAGGTCAAGAGATCCAGACCATCCTGGTCAACATGGTGAAACCCCGTCTCTACTAAAAATACAAAAAAATTAGCTGGGCATGGTGGTGCGTGCCTGTAATCCCAGCTACTCTGGAGGCTGAGGCAGGAGAATTGCCTGAACCCAGGAGGCGGAGGTTGCGGTGAGCCAAGATCTCGCCATTGCACTCCAGCCTGGGTAACAAGAGCGAAACTCCGTCTCAAAAAAAAAAAAATGTATTTCTTAAATAATAAGACTTGAAAGTTGAAATTACTCCTTGATCTGTGGGTTGCAGAATGGATGTTGGGTTACTATGCATGAAAACATTTATCTCCTTGTACATCTCCAGCAGAACTATTGAGCAACTAGATGCAGTGTCAGTTGAGTAATAATATTTCAAACAGAATCTTTTTTCTAGCATTGGGCCTCAACAGTGCACTTAAAATACTTAGTAACCTGTGTTGTAAACAGATAGATGCACCTTCATGTGGGCTTGTTCTTTATTTATACAATACAGACAGAGTTGACATAGCATAATTCTTAAAGGCTCTGGGATTTTTAAAATGGTTAATAAACATTGGCTTCAACTTAAAGTCACCAGCTATATTAGCCACTAATAAGAGAGCCTGCACGTTGAAGCCAAGCATTAACTTCTTTCTAACTGTGAAAGTCCTGGATGGCATCTTCTAATAGAATATTATTTTGCCTACACAAAAAAAATCTATTGTTTAGCGTAGCTACCTTCAGTCATGATCTTACCTGGATCTTTTGGATACCTTGCTGCCGTTTCTGTATCAACCCTTGCTGTTTTACCTTGCACTTTTATGTAATGGAACTGGCTTCTTTTCCTTAACCCTCATGAACTGAGCTCTGCTAGCTTCACACCTTTGGGAGGCTTCTTCACCTCTTTCAGCCTTCATAGAATCCAAGAAAGGTAGGGCCTTGCTCTGGATTAGGCTTTGGTTTAAGGGAATATTGTGGCTGGCTTAATCTATCCACACCACTCAAAGTTTCTTTATATCAGCAATGAGGCTGTTTTGCTTTCTTGTTATTTGTGTGTTCACTAGAATAGTAATTTTAATTTACTTTAACAACTTATCCTTTGCATTAACAACTTGGCTGTTTGGTGCAAAAGGCCTAGCTTTCAGTCTGTCTCAGCTTTTGACGTGCCTTGCTCACTAATCATGATCATTTGTAGCTTTTAATTTAAAATGAGAGGGATGGGATTCTTCTATTCATTTGAACACTTAGAGACCATTTCGGGGTATTAGTTAATCTAACTTGAATATTGTTGTGTCTCAGGAAATAGGGAGGCCCAAGAAAAGGGATAGAGATGGGGAACACAGAACACATATAATATTTAAGTTTGCCATCTTATATGGGTGCAGTTTGTGGCACCCCCAAACAATTACAATAATAACATCGAAGATCCCTTTTATAGATGACCATAATAGATGTACTAATAATGCAAAAGTTGGAAATACTGTGAGAATTACCATAATGTGACACAGAGTCATGAAATGAGCATGACTAAAAAAGTTAAAAAAGTGGCACCATACACTTGCTTGACATAGGGTTGCCACAAAATTTCAATTTATGAAAAACACATCTGCAAAGCACAATAAAATGAAGTTTGCCTTTGTGTTCTGGATATATGATGGTTGTCAGATACATGTTTTGCAAGTATTTTCTCCTAATCTGTGACTTATCTTTTCACATCTATTAATAATGTCTTTTAGAAAAAAAAAATTCTTAATTTTGATGAAGTCCATTTTATCAATTTTTTTTTCATAAATGTGCTTTTGATGTTATAACTAATGGATTTTTGGCTAACCCAAGATTGCAAACATTTTCTTCTATGTGTTCTTCTAGAAATTTTATAATTTTAGCTTTTACATTTTACAGCTTTTGAGTTAATTTTTGTATATGGTGAGAGGTATCTATTAGTATTTATGGATGGCATATTGATGTCCAGTTGTTCTAAAACAAAGAGCATTGGAAGAGCATTGTGCCCTGAATGGCTCTTACACGTTTGTGAAAAATCAAATTGACTACACATGAGTTTATTTCTGAGCTATCCTTTCCTTTCCTTTGATAAGTTTATCTATCTTGATATTATTACCACATTGTCTTGATCACTATAGATTTGTAAATCTTACAGTCAGATAATCCAAGTCCTCCAAATTGGTTTCTTTTATTCAAAGATATTTGGCTATTCTATGTCCTTTGTATTTCTCTATGAATTTTTAAAATAAATTTATTCATTTTTAATTGACAAATAATGATGGTTTATATTTATGGAGTACAATGTAAATTTTTAAAACATCTTGAGATTCCTTGCTGGGGATTTTATGGGAAAAAATAGAGGTTGATCTATAGGTCAGTCCTTGGAAAATTCTGGAAAATTGACTTCTTAATATTGAGTCTTCAGTACAATGTATCACTTCATTTTTTTAGGTAGTCTTTAATTTCTCTCTAGGATGTTTGTAGTTTTCAGTGAACAGATCTTGCATATCTTTTGTCAGATTTATTTCTAGGTATTTCATTTTTGTTGCTAGAATAAATGGAATTTTTTATTTCAGTCCAATTGTTTTGTTATCTTTGTGATTGCTTTAAAATTTAAAGTATACACTTTAAATTTATTATACAACTTTATGTATAATATGTGAACTTTACAATAGTAAACTCTATTTCTCCTCTCTTGTCTTTTGCACTATTCTTGTCATATATTTTACTTCTATATATGTTGCAAATCCCACAGTACATTGCTATTATGATTATTGCCGGAGTCAATATCTTTTAAAGAAATTAAAAGTGAAAGAAAAATGTTATATACATGTTCATGTAGTTACCATTTCCAGTGCCTTTCATAGTCTAGTGCACATACTTTTACTTCTTGAAGAACC
The DNA here is from genome assembly GCF_048565385.1 of Saimiri boliviensis. Classification (NCBI taxonomy): domain Eukaryota; kingdom Metazoa; phylum Chordata; class Mammalia; order Primates; family Cebidae; genus Saimiri; species Saimiri boliviensis. The sequence continues at coordinate 34,521,082 of NC_133458.1, forward strand.
TCCTTTGACTTTTTTTTGTAGTGCAGATCTGCTGGTAATTAATTTGTCTTCTTTTTTGGGGGGAACTTTATTTATTTATTATACTTTAAGTTCTGGAGTACATGTGTAGAGCGTGCAGGTTTGTTACTTACATAGATATACACGAGGCATTTATGCAGCCAACAAACATGAAAAAAAAAGCTCATCATCACTGGTCATTAGAGAAATGCGAATCAAAACCACATTGAGATACCATCTCATGCCATTTAGAATGGCAATCATTAAAAAAATCAGGAGACAACAGAGGCTGGAGAGGATGTAGAGAAAAGGGAAAGCTTTTACGCTATTGGTGGGAGTGTAAATTAGTTCAACCATTTTGGAAGACAGTGTGGCTATTCCTCAAAGATCTAGACCTAGAAATTCCATTTGCCCCAGCAATCCCATTACTGGGTATATACCCAAAGGATTATAAATCATTCTCTTATAAAGACCATGCACACGTATGTTTATTGCAGCACTGTTCAAAATAGTAAAGACTTGTTTAGCTTCTTTATATATAAAATGTCTTTGTTTTACCCCCATTTTGAAGATTTTTTTTTTTAGTACTTTGAAGATGTTTCTCCACTTTATTCTAGCTTGCATTTGTTTTTCCAGTGAGAAATGTGCTGTCATTTTCATTTGTTCCTCTATAAATATTGTCTTTTTTTCCTCTAGCTGCTTTAAAGATTTTTCTCTTTAACATCATTTTTGAGCAATTTAATTATGATGTCCCTTGGTATAGTTTTCTTCATAAAAATGCTTGTTCTGAGACACAGTTAAGTTACTTGGTAACAATTTGATCCTTTCAAGCTTTGCTTTCAAGTTTTGTTAGATGAGACCAAGCAATGTTCAGTCCAGGATGCATCTCCCATTTCTAGACCAGCATCCTTCTTAATACTCTAACTGATAACCTGTGAATTATGAGATTTTATATTCTTTTTTTTTTTTTTTTTTTTTTGAGATGGAGTTTTGCTCTTGTTGCTCAGGCTGGAGTGCAGTGGCATAATCTTGGCTCACTACAACCTCCACCTCCCAGGTTCAAGCTATTCTCCTGCCTCAGCCTCCGGAGTAGCTGGGATTACAGGCATGCACCACCATGCCAGGCTAATTTTGTATTTTTAGTAGAGATGGGATTTCACCATGTTAGACAGGCTTTTTTCGAACTCCTGACCTCAAGTGATCCACTTGCCTCGGCCTCCCAAAGTCTGGAATTACAGGCGTGAGCCACCACACCCGGCCGAGATTTTATATTCTTGCTGCTGAGAAGCAGTGCTATTCTAGGCTGTGTAAGTTTGGGGCACTGTCCTCTCGAATCCTTTAGATTCCTTCTTTCCCATTCTACGCATGCATGGGCTGATGGGTAATCAGCTGAATTCTTGTGGGAGGCCTTCTGCAGATCTTGAGAGTCTCTTGCTGTGCAACTCTCTTCTCTCCAGTCCTCTTTCCTACAAACTCTAGTTACTGTGGCCCTACTTAACTGTCAGCTCCATCTTCTTAACTCAGGGAGACCACTGGACTTAGTTCCTGTTCCTTGTGCCATGGGCTATAGAGCTTCTCCTGGAAGTAACCTGGGATGACTGTAAGGCTCTCCTTGTTTTCCATTTCTTAGGAATCACTCTCCTGGATTGCCCAACATGCAGCATTTAAGATTGTAAATTTTTTTTTAAATACTTAGTTCAGTTAGGAGGGTAAATTTATTCTCCATTATGCCATCATGACCAGAAGCAGAGTGAATTTTTTGTTAGTTAAAGCATGGTTTCTCAATTTCAGCACTATTGACATTTTGGGCTAATTATTTATTTCAGGGCAGGAAGTGGAGTAAAGGACTTTTTCTGTGCATTTTGTGATGTTTAACATCATCCCTGTTCTCTACCCACTAGATACCAATAGTCTCCCACCTGGAGACTGGTTTTGGTCCGACAATCAAAAATATCTCTGTACATTGCCAAATGTACCAGAGGGTAGGGTTGCTGTTGGTGAGGAATCGCCCCAATTGAGAACCACAGAATTACACTGACTTGATAGCTATTTTAAAAAATAAAATAACTATTAAAAAATAAATATTATCATCCTCCTTCACTTGTGTTCCCATATTTTTTCTTAACATCCTGAATGCAAGGAATGCCCAAGGAATGTGCTGAGCTCATGGCTATTGTTACTTGCACACAGTGGCAAGAAAAGTGGTTAGGAACCACTAATATAGAACTTTAAGACTGTAACTAAATGATACAGAACTTTTTGAGACAGAGTCTGCCTCTGGAGAGAGAGGGAGAACAGTGATGCAATCTTGGCTCATTGCAACCTTTGCCTCCAGGGTTCAAACCATTCTCATGCCTCAACCTCCCACGTAGCCTCCCAAGTAATCTCAATAGCTGGGATTACAGGTGTGTGCCACCACACCCACCTAATTTTTGTATTTTTAGTAAAGACAGGGTTTCTCCATGTTGGCCAACCTAGTCTCAAACTCCTGACCTCAGGTAATCTGCCGGCTTCAGCCTGCCAAAGTGCTGGGATTACAGGCATGAGCCACTGTGCCTGGCCCTGTAATCTGTTTCTAACAAAACTTTTCTATTATTTGATATCAAATTATAGTCAAGGCAGGATTGATCAGGCTATGGAATTATTGTGCCTCAGCCTCCCAAGTGGCTGGGATTACAGGTGCATGCTACCACACCCGCCTAATTTTTGTATTTTTAATAGAGATGGAGTTTCTCCACCTTGGCCAGGCTGGTCTCGAACTCCTGACTTCAGGTGATCTTGCTGCCTTGGCCTCCCAGAGTGCTGGGATTACAGGCGTGAGCCACTGCATCCAGCCCTGTAATCTGTTGCTAAAAAAACCTTCCCATTATTTGATATTAATTTGTTGTCAAGGCAGAATTGATTAGGCTGTGGGAACTGAACTTAATTGTTATAACTACAAAGTCAAACGGTATTAATTTGTTAACAACAGCTGACTTGTATCCAGGCTAGCAAAGTTTTTAATCAGGGCAGACCTCTGCTGCTTCTGCTTTATCTTTCTTTGAAAAAAAAAAAAAAAAAAAAAGTAAAACCTTATTTCTACTATAAATACAAGAATTAGCCAGGTATGGTGGCGCATACCTGTAATCCTAACTACTTAGGAGGCTGAGGCAGAAGAATAGCTTGGACCCAGAAGGTCCAAGGTTGCAGTGAGCTAAGATTGTGCCACTGCCTTCCAGCCTTGAGACAGAGCAAGACTCCATCTCAAAAAAAGAAAGAAAGAAAGAAAGAAAGAAAAGTGAAAAGAAAGGAAAAAAGAAAATGTTCTACCTCATCAGAATGAGATTACTGACCCTATCAGAGAAATGCCATGAATTCCTCCAGAGCGTAGTTTCACCCATAGTATTTTCCTCCCTCCATTGACTTATATAATCATTTTTTGTTTTCTTTCCTAATGATCTTTTAGAAGAACAATTTTAAAATCACAAGTAGACATTGAGCAAATAAAGTAAAATTGTAAATGTCTGGTTGTATAAATATATATAGGCCAGATGCGGTGGTTCACGCGTGTAATCCCAGCACTTTGGGAGCTGAGGTAGGGGGATCATGAGGTCAGGAGATCAAGACCATCCTGGCCAATGAGGTGAAACCCCATCTCTACTAAAAATACAAAAATTAGGAGGGCATGGCGGCACATGCCTGTAGTCCCAGCTACTCAGGAGGCTGAGACAGGAGAGTCACTTGAAACCGGGAGGCAGAGGCTGCAGTGAGCTGAGATCATGCTGCCTGGGTGACAGAGCGAGACTCCATATCAGAAAATGTATATATCTATCTATCTATCTATATATACATTCCCAATTCATTTAAATATGCTCTGTTTCTCATTTCTTTGCTGACCTGTAGCTGGTAAAGGTAAGTATTTTCATGATTTTTTAAATTAAATGTTTTTAAATAATTTTAATAATACAAAGTTTGAGGAATATCATGATCTTGTTTACAGGATCAATCTTCTACTTCCTAGCTAAACCCAGAATATTTACGTTAGCTTTATTGTTTACAAAACAAAAATGTCTATCACAGTGAAAAAAGTAGAAACAACCTAATATCTACCATTCATATAGGCACAAAGGTAATAGCCATTAAGGTGTTATAATAACATGCAAAACAAATGGTCAATATGCTAAGTGGAAAAAATACTAAATTGGACATGTATTATTTTCACTATATTAAAAAGCCATCCAATTTATAAAACAAAATATAGGTAGAATTACACCTAAAATATTCAGTGGATGTGTTTTATTGGAGGCACTAGTTGCTACTCTATTTCTTCTATATTTGATTTTTCATTGAAGTATGTATTTTTATTTATTTTTCACAAACCCAGTGCTTTAGCATTAAGTATTAATCTTAAAAAGAAGCTTATTTTTTTCTGTGCATGGTGGCGTGTGTCTGTAGTCCCAGCTATTTGGGAGGCTGAGGCAGGAGGCGGAGGTTGCAGTGAGCCGAGATCGCATCACTGCACTCCAGCCTGGCACCTAGCAACAGAGGTTGCTTAAAAAAAAAAAAAAAAAAAAAAAAAAAAACCTTATTTTTTTTAATACTAAGCATACTAATAACTAAGAAAAATAAAAAAATATAAAATCTAACTTACTGGAAGACAACCATATCTTTTTAGGACATTAATAATATGTATGTATAGATTTCTCTAATAAGCAAATCAATTCCACTTATCTCTTTTGTTGTTTGACTCTCTGGATATATAAAAATTCTAAGGGAATAGAGTGAGCTGAAGGGGTGGGGATGAGGCTGGTAAACAATTTTTCACTTCAAATATAACGTACTATCATTGCCAAATTGACTAACAGTCTTTGGTTAAACTATCCTTCTTTGTTTTCTCCAACCAAATTTCAGTGCATGTACCCTGGTTTTCACTGTCCCTCAGTTACATATGTAACGTAATACAACCTGTAGGTTACATAATACAATATCACATAGTAGTAGTTCCAATAATAAATTAATATCAAAAATTAACCAGAAAAACTGCCATCTTTTTTATTTTTAAGTTAATATTTTTACATTCTTACATTGAAATACAAACTGACATTTAATTTTGTGGACTTATTTTCCTGATTGATCTAATATGTTAAATTTCACACTTCATAGGAAATGCATTTGTCTTTCTTTTCATTGAACATATTTTTTCTAATAAATGTTCAATACTTACTTTGCTTATTTGTACTTCTAAGCTTCTGTGTTGATCAAAGTTGTCATCATGTGGAAGTATTACTTATGTGTTATTTGCTGCAGAAAACAAGATATGTTAATTCATATATCGAGTTTTGAATCAATTTAAGCAAAAGAAGCTAAACAATTATTTGGGTCAGTAATAGAGGTGTGAACAAACTCCTTTGCTTTTCAGCAGAAAATGTGTACATAAAATGTGGACATACTGTCCAGACCGATCTAGGTAAAATTTGAAAATATTAAACTCTTCCTATTAAAGCCTACATGGATGGTATAAAAAGAGAAGTGACACCTACTTTGCTGTGTCACTTTTAACTTCCTGTACCTTCTTAAGCTCTATGAGCATTTGAATTATAAAAAGTGTATAAGCAGATGTGAGTAGTGGTAAATGCAGTTACAGATGAACTCCTAAACACAGGACAGTACATTGTATTATATTTCAAAAGATTCATTTGCTGCTTAGTTCAGCTCGGTGTTTTGCAGAGAGCAATCTTGGCTGACAGCATCCTCTTAGTCCTTTTGATACTAGAGTCCCACTCCCAGACACTGGAGTGACCTCGGAAAGCTAATAAATGGCCTCCTTTTCTCCTCCAGAATGCCCCTTTAGCTTTTATTCCCCTTTTCCTTTTATATTTATGATTTTTCACAATGGGAGCAGGAACAAATGCAGTATCACTAGAATTTGTGGCAAAAAAAGAAGAAATGTTTCAGTTATTATTTTTTTTAATCTCACATTCTCTCTGACTTAGATGCCTTTCCTGGGATTTGGATTTTTGAGCACTTAAGGGGCAGGTTGTGGTCAGTGCCCACAAAAAAGCCCCCTCACCATAGTGGTGGGGTCTACTAGCTCACTGATAGTCCTCATGTCATTTTCTATACTAGCTATTTTCAAGTCTGTATTAAGTTGATACTGTCAACCTACTGCTTATTCTTTTCTCTTAACTTCCAGCAGCTGTTATCCTAATGAAAAAGTTTAATTTTTAGGTTTCACTTACATAAAGCCTCATAACTTCTTAAATCTATAGCAAATAGTAATCTTTCTCAATTTGGGTTTCATTCCATCTACTGTTAGCACACCTGGTGACAGTACCGCCTAAAGAAGCTGGAGCATATATCCAAGTGTTGCCATAGAAACTCCACCAGTATCCTCAGTTACCGTGTCCCACATCTGTAGTTAGTCCATAGGTTAATCATCACAATTTATGACAGTTTTGTAGCATATTGCTTAAGCTCATAGCTTGTTGGTTTGTTTTGATAGTTGTCATATTTTTTCAGAAGATAGATTGAAATAAAAATTTCCATCATCAGAGAAATTTTAGAAACACCACAGATAATTTTCTGTTTAAAACTAGTTACCATCATGTCGTGTTATAGTAATATTAATTGAAGATAATCTAGTATAACCCTATTTGAAGCCTTGGATTCAGTAATTGACTAAAAGCGTGTTTTGCATTTGATTTAGGTGATGCCTGTGTCTCTCAGGAGTTACATACAGATATGTTATGCCTGTAGAAAGCTATGTGAAAGTATGTCTTTATAAAAATAAGAAACTAGGTAATATTTTAATGGTATCTGATTTCCTATATTACGTTAGTTCATGAGAGAACTTTAAAGCTAAAGATGGCAGGGAGGAAATGGGGAGGTGTAAGTCAAAGGATGGAAACTAGCACGTATGTAGAATGAACAAGTCTAGAGATATAATGTACAACATAACAACTAGAATCCAGAAAATTGTACTGTTAGTGATTTTTGTTAAGTAAGTAGATTTTAGCTTCTCTGTCACAAAAAAGCAGCGATGTGACATGATAGAATTGTTAATTTTCTCCTGTATATAACCATTTTGCTATCTATATGTATCCCATAATATCATGTTGTAATGCTTAAATATATGCACAAACACACACACAATTTTATTATTAAAAAAGCATTTCAGTAGTATTGTGTCTGTTTCTCTCCTCCTAGCTTTGATGCTATTGTTGTCTTACATTTCACTTTTCAGTATGTTTTTGTTGGGGGGGCAGCAGATGGAGTCTTACTTTGTGGTCCAGGCTGGAATGCAGTTGGTGCAGTCTCAGCTTACTGCAACCTCAGCCTCCCGGGTTCAAGCATTTCTCCTGCCTCAGCCTCCCAAGTAGCCGGTGCCCACCACCCAGCTAATATTTTTCAGTACAGACAGGGTTTCACCATGGTGGCCAGGCTGGTCTCGAACTCCTGATCTCAGGTGATCTACTCACCTCAGCCTCCCAAAGTGCTGAGATTACAGGCATGAACCACCATGCCTGGCACTTTCAATATTTTAGAAACACTTGTATACATTGCTGTTATTTTGTTTAAAACAAGGGCCAGAGGGACAGCAAACTGAAACTGCCTGTTCTTGAAAATGAAACACAGCCTATCTACTTGCCTGCCTGTCTGTCTCTGTCTGTCTGTCTGTCTCTCTTTCATTTTTTCATTCAGGGAGGTCAAGAATGTTACTTTTTAATTTATTTTATATGTAAATTCATGGAAACTAAGGCTATACTGGCACATGGTGATGTATTTTTTGCATGAAATGTTCCAAATGGAGCTGATCTGATATAGAAAGAAAGAAGTATAGATGCTTGGTCTTCACAACCTGTGTTTTAAAGATAGAATGATTCCAAAGAGCACATTTCACTATCATAAAATTACAGCTCCAGAGAAATGGAAGGTTGTTGGTTTTCTTTATTTATTTATTTATTTTTATTTTCTTAAATAAAAAATTTAGTGGGTTTATTTGCCTGTTTTTTCCAAGTAGAGTCTGTATTTGTGACTCAAAGTTCTATGGTTAATATCATTTTTATCACTAATAGTAATTGTTTGAAAAATAATGTTCCATTCATGTATGTGATTTGGAAAGACTTGTTACTTTAGCAGACATATGGTTTGGAATATGTATTACCTGAGGAAAGTACTTTATAAATTTACAAAAGTATGATTTAATTATAGAAATGAACTATAGACTCTTTTTCAGAATCACATTTTTATTTAAAGATTGTATGCCCATTTTTTAATTGCTTCTGCAAATCTTTATAGTAGGCCTTTTTCCTGTGAAATTTATTACTGTCCTGTTCTCAACAAATTAACCATTAATTGGCGTTATTTTTAACTCCTATTGTAACCTTCTTGGGTGCAAGAAATAAGGTATAAAATTTAGCAGGTGTTTTATAAAACTAGTAATTTAATTTCATAATAATGATACTAAAAGAATTTTTGCTGAGATAAATGGAAAAATGAATATTCTAAGAAAATTTTTTAAAATACAAAAAAACTTCCAACTTTATGTGAGCTTTACAGTTTTAATATTCTGCCTCCTACTCATCTGATATTATTTAACATTACATTATCATATATTTAACTTTATAGTAAAAGAGACAGAAGAATAAAATACAAAAGAAGTTGAATTGTATGTTAGCTCAGGGAAAGCTGTTTAGTTTTGTGTTCATCCAGTTAATATTAATTTATCACATGTAATGTATTTAATCATTCAGGTAATTATTAAATGTAAAGTTATATATATGCTATTTTCTCCGTGGATTACAACCTCATACCCTACATATCAATAAGCTGCCATTCATTGATTACTTGCTATATTCACCTTTTCATATCTGTCATTGAGTGAGATGTACATTAGTTTGTGTATCTTTTTTTTTTTTTTTTAGTGTGATTCTGAGGACCCTTCAGCTTGAATTATACAGTTCTTCCATCTACAAATATGGCTGAAAGTTGAACTTGACATGGATCAATATGATCTGGGCTAAATATCTAAATGTGACTGATTATGTTAGCATCATGTCCACAGATCAATATTGAGTTTTATTATGAGTCCAACTCTATAATTGGGTTTAGTCAATAAACTTTTGTCTCTTTTCCTTTACAATTTTAGGATTGTACTATGTAAGTTTCAGAAACTACACTTAGCTTACATTTAGAACTCTGCTTTTCTTATGATGACCAGAAAGAGATCTATCTATGAATTTTAAGGAACAATGGGGCTTCAGTTTTACCATTGTGAGAAGAGACCACTTTTATCTTCATAACTGATTGCTTGCTCAATATGCGCTATGTTTCTTACAGAGCTAATGTAATAACACCCCAGCACTCCTTTGGGGTAGTGTGTGGCTTTTTTCCCCTATACTTAGTAAATAACTCACATTGAAGACTTTGACAAAACATACCATTAATGAAAGCAATCATAAAGCTTGCCTTTTGATAAACCCGCAGGGTCTACAGGCGTTGAAATATGCAATCTGTAAAGAACAATAAATTTGGGCCTTTGAAGTGCCATTTGGGACATTATGCTTTGTCTGCATATTTGCACAAACATGATGCTCCCTTTTTTATGTCTCTTAAACTTGAAGCTTGAGAGCGCTCATTGCCATTTTTACATTAAGGATGGTCCCATTAAAAGCTCCATACAAAAAGAAGACTGGAAGTGATCCAGCTGAAGCGTGTGTGTTCATTTCTGCCCTAGTTTGCCATTTGGAAAGCAGTCTTCTGGCCATCGTTGCTGTTTTTTATTAATAGACCTTACTTCTTTTCTAGTCAATTCCATCAGTAAATGTAGACTTAAATATAACTTTTCTCAATGTTGGAAAATAAGATTATTCCTCTGATGGATATTAGCAATAGCTTTGAATGGAAACAGAATTACTTCATTGTAAATAATTTGTAGATTTTTCACTGTCGTTTTTACTTAGGCTTCAAAAAGTTTCCCATTTATGTTAATATGCTGAATTCTTGGCATCATATTTTATGTGATAAAAGGTAATCTTCTGTTATGAGTCATACATTTTTTGTTCTTTACAACCTGTATCTGTCCATCATTAAGCCTGAAAAGTAAATATACTATACCCTAATTTACAGATGGAGATCGTTTTCAGAAACATGGCATGGATGAGTTTATTTCTGCAAACCCCTGCAAGCTTGATCATGCCTTCCTTTTTAGAATACTCCAGAGGCAGACTTTGGATCACAGACTGAATGATTCCTATTCTTGCTTGGTGAGTACAAGTCTATCTATCTAGTCCCCTATAGGTTGAAATAAAAGATTTTAGAAAGTGAGAAATATTTGTCACAAAGTAGCAATTTTATCCCTGACTCATTTAGTAATGGTAGTTGGACTGAAGGATAAAGGATTCCAATCGATTGCTTCCCAATTTGAAAATTATACACTTGAAGACCACTGCTGTGCCACTCAATAGACAGGAGAATAGACTCAAATAGATGCTAAACTGTGGTTTGTAAGTCCCTTTAAAGAAGGCTCAGTGAAAAGGGAAGGCTTTAAATGAAGACTTTTTAAAGCCTCTGTTACAGGACTTACACCTGTACAGACATGTTAAAGTTGAAGTTCTGTTCCTCAGATGTTGACACCTCACATTTCTTTCTTTTGCTCTTATAAGGATAAACTAAGTGTCAGGGGAGAGAAAGAGTGGAATTGAAAATATGACAGGAAAGTTTTAGTTTTAGTTTCATCTAGCCATCCAAAATATAACTTGAATTCCTTGACAAAAGGAAAGGAGTCAATTAAACTGAGTAAACTCTTTCTTGGTATGTGTTGAAATTGTAGCCAAAATTTAGGATATGAAGTATAATTTATTTAAAAGGAATGCTTGACACTTCAGAATATGGGGACTAAACTTTATAACCTAAGAACTATGTGTGTTTTTCCAAGCATTTATGTTGTTAATAGCAATTCATCTGAAATTTTTACAGCCAGAATATGCCTATTTCTATCACCAGTTTAATCTCTTGGACACTGAGCATAGTACAGGTTGAATATTTCTTATCTAAAATGCTTGGGACCAGAAGTGTTTCAGATATTGAATTTTCTTCAGATTTTAAAATATTTGCATTTTATATGCAAGGTGAGCATCCTTAATCTAAAAATCCAAAATCAATTTTCTTTGAGCATTGTTTAAAGAAAAACCTTAGCCAAATTAAGTTTAACCAAGCTTAATTGGGCAAAGAAGAATTCATGAATCAGGCAGCCTCCCAAGCCAGTGTAGGTTCAGAGACTCCAGTGCAGCCACACGGTAGAAGCAGCTTTTTAGACAGAAAAAGGAAAGTGATGTACAGAAAACGGAAGTGAGGTACAGAAACAGCCAGATTGGTTACAGCTCAGCATTTGCCTTATTTGAACACAGTTTGAAAAGTTGGCCACCTTTGATTGGCCCAAACTCAGTGATTGGCACAATAGTAGACTACAGTCTGTTTATAGGTTCCATTTAGTTTACAATTCATGATGTACAGTTAAACCTTTAGGCTGAACTGAAAATATGTAAGGAGGCAACTTTAGGCTAAACTTGATTTAACAGCATCATGGAAGTACTCAAATATTTTGAATTTTGGAGTATTCCAGATCTGGGACTTTTTAATTAGGGATGCTCAACCTGTAACTTCATGCAATAAAGTCACATTATCTTTAAAATAAGATTTCAGACAAAATGCCCTCCCCCACTAAAGATACTTCAGATAAGAAAAAGTGAAACAACTTATTGCCATGCTCACCCTAACAGTTCATTAATTCATTTATGGATTGTTTATTTAGTATAATTTCATCTTGATCCAACTCAAACTTTACAATCACATGGAGAGTAAAACAAATCCTTTCAAAATCCTATTCTGTCTTTTCATGGACAAACACATAGTGTCCTCTTGGATTCGACTCAAAGATATTATTCAGTTATCAAAAGTTTTGATTTTGTTGATGACCCCAAGTGTAATATGGAGTCTGAGGAAAGTGCTACAAGGTCTTCCGCTGCACCTAGAGGGGAGTGAGTATGACTTGCTTAGAAAGTGTTTGAAGTCTGATGACTGTAAATATAAATCTTGGCTCAATAGCTGATTTGCAGTGTGGTCTCGGACAATTCACTTAACATCCCTGAGCTTTATCTTATTTATCTGTGACATGGAAACCATATAACTACCATGCATGATGGTTCTTCTCTTCCTCCTTTTCTTTTCTTCCTCCTTTCCTTTATTCCTCTCACCTTTTTCTCATTATTCTTTTCTTTCTCTTACATGATTACCCTGCTCCTTTTTAAAGCTCTCTATACTTCCCTATTTTATTAAGTTAATCTATGTAAATCCATATAATTCATCAAGATGTTTTATAAGCCAGCTCCACCTAACCCTGTCCTCTAGGTTTAGCCACATAAACTGCCTATTGTGTTCAGGTGGCATGCACACACATACATCTAACATCTCATTTCAGGAGGAACAGAAACTGCTAATACAAAGCACTAACTCTGTTAGGTTAGTCATAGGAAGACAAACAAAATGAGAAAAATATCCCAGGTATTTAAGTTCCCAAATAGTGCATGTATACTGCTGCTAGACTTGATGACGTTTTCTTTTGGTTCACTTTATGAAACTTTTGGTGAGTAGGAAATTTCATCTATAATGTTTTCTTTCTTATTCTCTTTTTAATTGACTCATAAAGAGAGTGAAATTTTTGGAGTGAAATCTTTGTGTGTGATCATTTAGATCCTATAAATAAATGTGGCTAATTTTGAATGATAGTGGGGAAGCACAAGTTACCCATGCCTTGCTGTGACAGTAAAGAGAGAATAGCATTAGGTCACCAGTGTCCCAAATCAGTTTAACACTTCATGATATTATCTCTTCTGAAAATAACATGAAATGTACCACTAATGTAATAAATGTCAAGATACTTTCATGCAGCTTCTGTTTATAAGGCCCAAAAGTGCCTTCAGGAAAGCAAATCTTAGTATAGAAAGAATATATATCTATTCTTTTCCTACTTTGCAGGGTTGGTTTAGCCCCGGCCAAGTCTTTGTGTTAGATGAGTACTGTGCCCGTTATGGTGTAAGAGGCTGTCACAGACATCTCTGCTACCTTACAGAACTGATGGAACATTCAGAAAATGGTGCTGTCATTGACCCTACCCTGCTCCATTACAGCTTTGCATTCTGTGCCTCTCATGTGCACGGCAACAGGTATTTTTACTTGCAAATACAAAGTGAAATGTATGGGGTTGACTATGGAAAAGAGAGAAAAATGTGCTTTGCTATTATCATCTAGTAACAGATTTTAAATAGCAAACACTTCTTACAGGGAAAAAAATGACAGAGAAAAAAATGTGCATCAGTATGCTGTTGATTTAGGTGGGCTACACTTTATGTTTCTTTTTGCTGGTAACGCCACTTGAAAGAGAGAGAGGGAGAGAGAGACAAAGAGAGAAAGGAGAGAGAGAGAAAGAAAAAATATCTATGAGATTAGAAACTGCTTTTAGTTCTTATATACCAACTAGTAGTAGGTCTGAACAGCCTTAAGTATCCCTATGATTCCTGTGGTAATGCATACATGTGCCTGGGTAGGATGTGTTGATAGGTCTGTGTGTAACTAATGATCATGGCTTTTCCTCTGTGGAATAAATTTTCTCTGATAAAACAATATAAATAGTGGGGTGTATGTAGAGTCTCTTCTTAGGCCCTTTTCTAATCCACACTTTAGGAACAAGTACTCTTGCTTTACCAAGATGGAAAAAAAATTGCCTACTGTTGGCCTCCACAACTATGTATCTCTGAGCTTAAAAATCTGTCTATATCACGTGGGGTGTAGTGGCTCATGCCTGTAATCCTAGCACTTTGAGAGGTGAAGGAAGGTGGATCACCTGAGGCCAGGAGTTTGAGACCAGCCTGGCCAACTGCGTGAAACCTCTTCTCTATTAAGCCAGGCGTAGTGGTACATGTCTGTAATGTCAGCTATTCAGGAGGCCGAGGAACAAAAATCACTTGAACCCAGGAGGCAGAGGTTGCAAAGTCAAAATTGTGCCACTGCACTCCAGCAAATCTATCCATATTGCTCCCTTTCTCTTACTCTTGCTCAATACATATTTGATGAATGAATAACTTAATATTTGTGTTAATATTTCTTCTATTAATGGCCCATTAAGTCTTTAGTCATCTTTTTTCTTTTCCTTCCAATCTCCAATTTGCGAACATCAGTATTCTCTTCCCATAGTAACCCTTAACATTCTCTTTTTTACATTTCCATTGTTTAACGTAATTCTGACCTTCATTTTTTTCTTGCCTGTGTATCTGAATTTATGTATCTACTACCTTTTTTTTTCTGTAGTATTCTACCAATCAGTCAAAAAAATTATAGATTAACTTTTACCACACACTTTTTCAGAAAGCTTAAGTGATTTTTTGTTATTAAATTAAAAATAGATTCCAAGTGATAGCATCAACATTTTCCCATTATCCTGTTCCATCTCCCAGTTTTATCTCCACTTAATTTTACTCCAGAAAACCTGTTTATTCTCCATGTTTTTCTTTTTTCCAGTTTTAAAAAGTCAAATATCACAAAACTCATCTTAGAAGACTTATGTTAACTCATTCAGACACTAAGAACTTTTTATCTGTATATATATATATATATATATATATATATATATATATACATATATATATATATATGGCCTGAGATACACACAAAGGCATGTACCCACACTTTGTATACACAAAATGTACGAAGACATGTTTGTACATGTATCTATGTACATCTAGGGGTATGCACACTGAGTATAGTCAGGTGTATGTGTGCACATACACACATTTATTAGTGCACACATGTTGTATGTTTCCACTTCCAGCTCTCACACATTGCTGCTCAGCCTGGGCCCTGCAAGTACATATGCTACTTTTTCCCAGTCGCCTTGTTAACCCGCAGAGGCCTTCAAGTCCTTTCCACCTCCCACCCACTTGCTCACCATCAATAAGCTTAGCTTCTCCTCTTGCCACCTTAGGGACTTGGATATATGGAATAGTGAACTGGGGGTGTGTCAATTTGTTACTCACCCAAACTGACCAATAAAACCTTTATTTAGGCCATGTGTGGTGGCTCACATCTGTAATCCAAGCACTTTGGAGGCCGAGGCGGGCATATCAGCTGAGGTCGGGAGTTCAAGACCAGCCTGACCAACATGGTGAAACCCCATCTTTAAAAAAAATAAATAAATAAATAAACAAATAAATAAACAAAAAGAAAAAACTACACACAGAGAGACACACACATACCTGCTTCTGTTCTACTAGATCATATTTTAAAGGCAAAAATCAGTCTCTTTCACCTATTATCCTCCACATACCTTAAAACACTATATCGCATATTGTAGGTAAACAATAAATATTTGTTGAAGTCCCCAATGCTACCATTTCTCAGCCTACAATAAAATAAAATCGATCCTCGTCTCAGAATCTATTTAGGTTTTCACTTTATTTTGGAGTCCAGCCTTGATTTGAAACTAGGAAGATGTTGCTGATTTTAGTAGTTTTTTTCTTCTGTCTCCACTCAACCCTCTACACTTAGAAAATGTGGGGGTACAGGAGTCAGTCAGGGTGGCTAACTGTTGATACTCAGGAACTGTTTTACTAAAACTGTCTCTTGTCTCCTGACTCTGTCTCAATTCCTTCTCACTAATGGATATAAAAAAAATAGAGATTCCGGCATCAAGTAGCTCTCTGAAATGCAAGAGGATGAAAAGGTTTCAGTGAGACAAACCGAAAGCAAATTGTGTAATCAGATTATTTTATTCATCAGCACAGAAAGGTAAAATTAAATTGAGAACATTAAGTAGGGAATTCAGCTAATGTGCCTCAAAATATATGTGTTTGAGACACATTGTAATGGAAAGTTACTGAGGCAACTAGGGGCTACTGCTGCTGCCTGGGAGGCAGCCTGATTTGACTCTGTAGGTTGCCATAGTTACTTTTATTCTTTAAAACTATTGTTTTCTTTATAATGATACTCTGTAATGTGTAATTCAAGGTATGTTTATATGTTTATGCATATATTATCTTTAATATTGCACATGAAATCCATTTTCCCAAAGATTAAACTATGTACATATTCAAGTATCTCTGGTAGTATTTTAGAATAGAAATTTGAATCAGTCTCTGATTCAGCATTGAGGTGTCATATAGTATAAGAAGAAGAAGAAAAGAAGAAGTATAGGGTTGAGAGAAATTTGAACCTCAGTTTAGGATAGAAATTATCCAAGATAATCTGAAAGTTATGATGTTTCCTGTGATGTTTAGAGTCCAACAGATGTTGTTCAGAAATACTATGCTGCCACAGTGAAAGACCAGAAAGAGGCAAAGATCTTTACTCGAATCCTGGCTCTGAAATTTGTAAACTGGCCCATGTTCAGCAAATCACTTAACTTTTCTGAAACTCATATAAAAGGGCCAAATACTAATATGAAGGTACTACATAATTATAAAATATTATCAGTATTAATTACTCTTACTATTCTAATATACTTTCCTTTGCCACTTAACCCAAGAGGATATACATTGTGAGAAGAAGAAAAATGTAAAAAATATGTAGTTCGGACTGTTCCTCATGCTAAATAGAAATATTTCAATGTGTATGTAATTATACTCCTAATTTATTTGCTAAAGGAATATTCAGGTTTTGGCAACCTCCCCTTGTGAGAATGTGCTTCTCTCATTCATATCTGCAGCATCTGATATTTATACAGACTTTTGTTTGAAAATACTGTCAATGTCAAATCTGACTTTTCTGCAGTGTTTGCCATAGTCTTTTTTTATGGTCATTTTTACATCTGTCAAGACACATATTCAGAGAGTCATTTTGCTCATTACCTGAGCTATCTCTGTCATAAATTCAAAAGGAGAATAGGTTCGCTTTTGTTATTGACTGAAGTGAAGGACAACAGTGCTGTCTGGATTTGAAATTTTTCAGGGAGTACATCCTATTGCACAGTGTTGAGCTCTCTAGGTGTGTTCTTTCCGTACAGATACATCTCTGAATAGCACTCTGAGTGTTTCAGAAATAAAAGAATAGAGTTAAACAGAAAAGGTCTGGCTGGTACTGAGACTGAGGAAGAGAGAGAAAAAGAAAGGAAGGAAGAAAAAGTGAGTCAAGGACAGAAACAGACCCACTCATGCAGGATGATAGCCACACACATCAGTGAATAACACGACCACTCATTCAGCCCTAGTGCTGCTGAGGACTGACAGGAAGGAGAAAAGAGGCTTTCAGAGACAATACATCATAGGGCAAAGTTCTAGGTTGATATGTGTGGTTATACATCTTGGTTTTGTAAGTCAGGCTGAGGGTGGAGAAACTGAAGCAGCAACACAAAATGGCTTTTATGTCCCAATTTAATGTAAGAAATACAGTGTATTCACTGACTCCTCTACAGTTTCGCAGGGCCGTCTTAGAGCTGCTGCATGCCTGACAAAGGCCAGCTCAGATGTGTTTGCTTTCAAGTACAGGGCACAGGAGTACAACATGACTTGAGTTTCACATATAAAATAATCTTAATTTTCTGCAGATTCGGGCATCAGTCAAATCATCATATCATAATACCTCTGTCTCCATAGATGCTAACATTTCTCCTTGACTGTCACTTCAGAAATTATGTCTCAAACTTCCTATCTGTAATTTTAGAGACTGTGATGCATTTTTTGAGAAAAACCACAGATAATTGCATCAAATAGGATCATCAAAACTGTTCACTTAATTTTAGTCTTGGATATGTGACTATAGAGAAATTAAGTATAAATGACACACATGTTGTAAATGGAGACACTTTTGGGGCAGGTGAGCAACCAAATGAAAAGTCATAAGCAAGGTTATTCTTAGGTAATGTACCTGATATGACAGGTTTCATGCCATGTGCCAAATGAGCAAAGGCAGAAGGGATGGGTATTGAGAAGTATATTTCAAATATTACTAGAGGATTTTTTAAATTTTATCAAAAATGATAGAACAACCCTAAATCTATCTTAATCAGACTTTCCTAGCAATATCTATACTCACCCAACCTCAAGTTCAGTAGTGAAGCAAGATAATTGTGCCTTTCAAAGCAAAACAAAAATGGACAAACCAGAGGAAAAAAAAAAGGAGGGAAGGGAGAGACTCCGCGTGTTGGAAATATCTCTGAGTTAGGAATCAGAACATCTGTGTTCCTATTCTGGTTCTTCTGCTGATGAGCTACCTGACTTTGAGCAATTGGTTTTAACCTGTCTAGACCTCAGTTTTCCATGTATACCTTGTTAGTAATAACGTCATTGCTACCTACTCAATGTGGTTTCAAATAGGTCAAATAACATTCTGTAAGTACTTTGTAAATGATGAAATATTGCTTAAATTGCATGTAGTAATATTTTATATGCAGTATATTAGCTAAATGAGCTTTTGGGGATTGTTCTGTGAAACACTGCAGTACTCCGGTGAGTTTTGTTATGACAACATACCACAGACAAGTTTCAATCCGGAGAATGAGACTGGAAGAACACTGATAGTAGATAGCGTCACCTCATCTACTATCCATGATCATGGGGAAAATCCGTACTGAAGTTCTGGGACCTCCCTGCATACCACTCCCCTGTTGCTGGAAAACATTGTAGGCCCCAGGGGGCAGTGGCAAACACAGCTAAAAGCAGGAGCCAAGAACCCCATCCTCTAGGGTAAGTAAGTAGGCAGACTACAATTTGGGAAATAGTTGCTAATTAATTTCCTGTCTTCCTTCCACACCTTCCATTCAAACCAGGCAACTTGTGGATTTTTCAGAGATATTAAATAAAACAGCCTACTAAAGGTCTGGGGAAGAGACAAGACAAACAAAATTTTTTAGTATGTGTTAGACTATGTCAGATTAACCATGAACAGAAACAAGAGCCACACCTTGACATAGTTTTTCTTAAACGTCATACCTTTAGAGCCTTCTTTTCATCAGTAGTTAGATATGGGACAGAGTTTTTGGGTCTCGAGTTGGATCACTGTATCATTGTTAACACAGTAAGTTTTTCAAAACAAGTATGTGATACTGTTAAGTAGAAACAATCAAAGAAAGCTATATGCGTACATATGTGCCATTTACCACTACCATTGCCACTGTAGTTTGGTAGTTTTAGATCTATGTTGATGTACAAAATTGGCTTGTTATTTTACTTCCTCATACTGGTTTTGCCAGGATTGGGTATCAGGTTATTATATCTATGTTAAATGAACTGGAGAGCTTTTCCAGTTGCTCTGCATAAGACTTGAATGGCTTATTAAAGTTTACTAGTAACTCATCTTTTAAACCAGCCATCCCCAATCTTTTTGGCACCAGTGACCCATTGCATAGAAGACAATTTTTCCACTGATGGGGCAGAGCAGTAGGGTGAGGGATGGTTTTGGAATGAAACTGTTCCACCTCAGATCATCAAGCATTAGCTAGATTCTCATAAGGACCACATACTTGCATGCACCATTCATGATAGGGTTCAGGTTCCTGTGAGAATCTAGGGCCACCACTAATCTGACAAGAGTGGAGGTCAGGCAGTACTCGCTTGCCTGTTGCTCACCTCCTGCTGTGTGGCCCAGTTCCAAACAGGCCATTGACTGATACCAGTCCACAGCTTGGCTGTTGGGGACTCCTGTTTTAAACCATCTGGGCTTGGGGATTTATTTGTGGAAAGATTTTTAACTGTTGTATTAGTTATGTATTGTAGCTATAGAAGTATTCAGGCTTTCTGCTTATTCTTTAATCTGTTTGGACAAGTTATGATTTTCTAATAAATAGTAACTTTCATTTAAGTTATTAAATGTATTGATATTAAGTTGTTCAAGGTTTTTTTTTTGTATTTTTTTTGCTCAATCTACAATTCCCTCCTTCCTCATTATAATATTGTTTATTTTTACCTTCTCTCTCTCTCTCTCTCTCTCTCTCTCTCTCTTTTTTTTTTTTTTTTTTAATCCATCAAGTTTATTGGTCTTTTCAAATGAGCAAATTTTGGCTTTAACTCGATTTTTTTTTTAAGTATACTTTTTATTTTAGAATAAGTTTAGATTACAGAAAGGTTACTAAGAGAGTGCATAGAGTTTTTATATTTCCATTTCCTGTAATGTTATTGTCATATATTTGTCAAAACTAAGAAATCAACACTGGCACACTAGTGTTAACCACTACTAGACATCTGTTCCAAGATTCAATTCAGGATACCAAATTGCACTTAACTGTCATGATTGTGACAGTTTCTTAGTTTTTTGTTGTTGTTGTTGTTTTATCAAATGTCCCTCAATTTGGGTTTGCCTGACATTTTCATGATTAGCCTGAGATTATGGGTTTCTGTAAAGAGACAAAATACCCTTTTCATCACAGTCTATCAAGGAGTACATAGTATTCATGTTGCATCCTGGTAGTGTTTGTCACGTTTCTCTACTGTAAAGATATTATTTTTATTTTTTTATATTCTATTTTGAAGAAAATCGCTAAGTCCAACACACACTGAAGAGGAGATGAAATGAACCCCACCTCCTAGAAGGAGAACTATCTGCATACATTATTCAGAATTCTTGTGTAAGGAATATTTGCCTCTTCTTACCAATTTATTTAACCATTTGTTTATATCCATATAGATTCATGTACAGTTGCTTTATACCTTGGGATACAATCTAATATACTTAATACTTTGTTGCTCAGATTGTTCCTGCTATAGCCATTGAAAGCTCTTTTATACTGGCTCCCTTTGATATGCCCAACCCATTTGGTTTTTTAGCACTTTCTTAGGTTTATGGTAATCTGACATGCTGCAAGTTCATCTTTTATTTTCCCTACTCCAGCCCAAGAATTAATCAGTTCTTCAAAAAGCTCTGCTGCTGCTGCTGTTGTTGTTGTTGTTAGATAATGGTATTTAGAAACCAAAATCTAGGTGACATGTATGGTCATTTCTGCTGGAATGTCATGGCTTCCAGGCCCTCTCAGTGGACAGAGCTAGGTGGTATATGATGTATGATAATCCATGAGTTCATACAGACGTCTCCAACGGGAATCCAGGGCAACAACTTTCATTTCAGCATCCTTTTCTTCCTTATCTTTAACTTATCTTTTCAACAGTGAGAACTCTTAATTCCACCATCCATTTACAAATTGTTCAACCCAACCCCTGAACTACATGCAGAACAGTTTTGGAATTCGCCAACTAGGCTATAACACTTGTCTATAAAACCTTTCAGTTCCCAGTCAAAACACTGTTTTCCAAAGATCAGTAGGAAAGCAGCTTTTTCTCCTACCTTCAGTGAGATTGTGTCATCTTTCCTAACTTCTTACATTAGATGTTTAACTCAGTACTTGTCAGCTTTGCTTTTCTGAGTTTGGGGTTGTAACTTTCCACTAAATTCTGCTTGTATTATGCACTATTTGATTAAAATTCATTCTAAGTAATTGTAACTTTTCATCATAATTTTTTGACACAAGATTATTTGTAAGTACATTTTAAAATCTAAGAATGTAAAGCTTTTTGGTTATTTTCTTGAGAACTGATTTCTTACCTAATTCCTTTGTGTTTAGAGAACGTGATCTGTATGATACCATTTCTTTATAACGTTAAGATTTCCTCTGTGGCCAAGTATGTGTCAAATATTATAAATGTTTTCTGTCACTTCTTTAGCTATGTAGTGCAAACAGGATTTGTGTGGTCAAGATATTCTAAACTCTTACTGATTGTTGCCTGTTTGATCTGTGGGGTTGTGACCAAGATGAGTGGTAATCTACCACTGTAATGGTGGTTTTGCTTCCTATTTCTGAAAATTTTTGTTTTGTATACTTTGAGGTTGGTTTTTGAGTGTTTTGTTGTTGTTGTTGTTGTTGTTGTTGTCGTCATTAAGACAAGATCTCATTCTGTCACCCAGGCTGGTCTCAAACTCCTGGGCTGAAACTCCTTGGCCTCCCAAATTGCTGGGATTATAGGAATGTGCCACTGTGCCTGGACCAAGTCTGTTCTGTATTCAAGCTTAAGATTGTTAGGTATTCCTGGTGGATGGACATTATCATCATCATTTAATGATGCTCATCATAACTAAAAATGATTTTTGCATTATATGTAGGTGATTATTAATGTAGCTTTCTTTTGATGAGTGTTTGTCTGATATGTTTTTTCATATGGTTAACCTTTCTATGTTCTTGTATTTTAGTGTGTTTTATAATAGTAAACTAAATTTTGATTTAATTTTCCAATATGACTATTTCTATCTTTTAATTAGTTTGGTCCACTTAAATTTATCATGTAATTGATAAAAATAAATCACATATTAATAAAAGTAAATCCATTTCTACCATTTTATTCTAGGCTTTCCTTTTTGGCTCGTGTTCTATAACTTTTTCTTTCCTTTTTTATTGGCATATTTTTTGTTTCATTGAAGTTATTTTAATTCTATTTTTTTCTAACAGTTTATATTTTCAAACAATTACATTTGAAATGTACCAGGCATGTTGCTGAAATTTTAAAGTCTTATGCTAATCAGCAAATTTATCCTCCTAGATAGTTCAAAATCCTTAGAGTATTACCCGCTGGTCATTCCCTTTCTGGCTTACATGCTTAAATTTTGTGGTATTTTATTCTTATCCTTTTTTTTCCTAATCTTATAAATTAAATATTATTTTTATTATTTTATACTCAGTACTTGCTTAAATTTAGAAATGATTTTCCTTTTTTCTAAACAATGTTCTTTGGAATTTTCTATAAATGGACTTCTATACACTGTGAATTGTTACTGGGAATTTGCTTTGTTTCTTCCTATTTTTTCAAAGAAAGTTTTGCTAGATATACAATGCTATGTTGATGGTTATTTTATCTTAGTACTTTTAAGATACTCATTTTCTTCTGATTTTCTTTTGGCTGTTAAGAAGGCCCTTGGCAATACAAATTCTAGTCTTTTGAGAATGATTCCTCTTCTTCCTCTGGATGCTTTTTTTAAAAAAAGATTATTTTGTTGTTTTGTGTTTTGTAAGTGCACTATAAAATGTCTTTGTATGGGTTTCTTTTAATTTATTCTGATTGGGGCATATATGAATTTCTTATCTACCCACCATGATATTGGATAACTGTGAATTTCTTTTTATTTACCCTAATTGGAATATAAAGATTTATATTTGTCATCAGTTCTGGAGTAGCAGTATCTCTTTAAATGCTGTCTCTTCCACAGTCTTTTTCTTCTCATCTGAAACTCCAATTACTCATGTTCCTAGGCAGTTTTTCTTCTACATCTCTTAATGTCTGTAACGTGTATTCTGTCTACTAATTTTTTCAGCTGCATCCTACGTAATGTTTTAAATTCTGTCTTCTAGTTAAGGAGTTGGCTAATATTGTGAAGGGCTCTACAGTAAACATGACAGCTACTTTGGGCTTTGTAACTATACAAAATATTGTAGCTATTTTTGACCATATAGTCTGTGTTACAACCATACAACTCTGCCATTGCAGTGCAGAAGGTCATGGACAATGTATAAATGAATGAGTGTGATTTGTCCCAACAAAATTATATTGACAAAAGCAGGTGATGGGCCATCGTTTGCCAACCCTTACTCTACTTCTTCAGTTCTCTCTTCAGCTGAGACATCCACTTTTTTACACACTTACTGAGTTGTTAATTTCAATTAACAAATTCTTTAGTCCTGCTAAATTCTATTTGACTCTTTTTGAATGCTGTTTGATTACTTCTGAATATCTCTTATTCTTTTCTTGGTTTGATTCCATTTTTTGTTTCCTTAGATCTTTTATAATTATTTCATATTATTGTTCAAATAACTGAACTTTTTACTGTTTCTGCCAACATTTTTGCCAAGGTCACTTGTTTGTTTGTTTGTTTGTTTTTTAATACAACTAGCATTTTTTTTTTTTTGTAGTAACATTTATACTTGAGATTAATCTGTGGGAATTCTTATAAGGCCTGGACTGAGAATGCTTCCTTCTGAAGACGACTTATTCTTGTTTTTTCTTGATGTTAGGGAGTGCACTGTCCTTTCACTGATCCTATAGCCCATTCAAGGATCCCATTTTTATGCAGGCATCTCTGGCTTAGCAGCCATCCAAATTAGGTCTGTGGCCCAGTGATCCATTCCCTTGAACACGGCTGTAAAGCTCTCACAGTATCGGTATTTACCAGGAAGGCAGCCATGTTGTTCACATTCACCGCTGCTCTGCTTTCATCAGGTTCATTTTTTGTTGTTGTTCTCTTATCCTTGGGAGAATTATTTTACTTTCTTCTAAGTGCTGTAAAACATTTAACATACAATTACAGTGGCTTATGCAGTAAGGTGTTTTGTAGTGAATAAGGATTTGGGAGTATCAAGTTAGTTCACCATACTGGAAGCAGAAGTCACATGATAAAATTTGCATTTAAAAAATTATTTGAACATCTCTGTGGAGAACACCCTGGGTGCCTCCTCAAACTGCCCTCTGCCTCAGATTTCACCTAGATAACTTTTGCCCATTTATCATGTTTCAGGTTAAATATCATTTCCAAACTGAATCCTTCTCTGACACTGCAAACTAGATCAGATCTTTATACTTTTGCCCTTCTTAAATGTAATTGTATACTTGTTGTCTAATTTTTATTTTGTGTGTATTTTCCTACTATAAACTCTATTGGGGCAGAAACCATTTCTGTTTTCCTTATATTATATCCCATGACCTGACCAAGTGCTCCATGAATATTGATTGAATAAATAAATGAATGACATTGGGCCATCTGTTTACAAATTTTATAGAGGACATATTATGGACCTTCTTAAGTTTACGATTAAATGTTTTTAAATTAATCAACTGCAATTATTTTTATGGCACATGATAAGGGCCCTACCTCACCAGCAAGATAGCATCATTTTACATCATAGAAATTAATATATTAAAACAGATTCTCTTTTTAGTATATGAAATTGAAAATGATTATAACAAATGATAAAGACTACAGTTGGTGAGGTTGCAGGGAAATTAATAGTTTCATGCACAGCAGGTCAAAATGTAAGCTGATAAGTGCTTTCTAAAAAAGCAACTTTGCAGTATGTATTGAATACCTGAAAATATCCTGCATTTAACATAGCAATACACCTTTAGAAATTTATCCTAAGAAAACAATTGGATATGAGTTAAAAATATATAAAATTAATTATTGAAGCACTATTGTGATGGCAAAAAATAGAGGAAAGATGCCTACATTTCTAAATAATGGAAAATTGGATTAATAAATCATGGCACATCTATATATTAAAATATAATTATTTCATTATAAATTAGAATATTTGTATCATATTTTAAAAGTTTACAGTTTATTAAAAGAATAAAATGAGTCAGAATGTACGATATGTCTATAGATGTATAGAAATAAATTATAATTATATTTATAAAGTATTTCAGTTCTTGCTAATTGGCATATTCATAGGAAATTTTCATTTTGGTCTTTATTTTTCCAAATTTTTCTCCTCATATTATGATATATATGAAGTTCTTTAGTGACAATATATGTTGTTTTTAAAAAATATTAAATGTAGAGCAGAGGGTGATATTTAGGTCGGAGAAACTCTGTACCAAATCTCTTTACTTTTGTATTAAATTCCTCTTGGGATTTGTTTCTCTTGAGTTCTAGAATTATGTATAGCAATGATTTCAGTTCGGATTAGTTCAAGAAAGTTTTCTTATTTGTGTGTTTGGTCCCAGGAGATTCCAGTTATCAAGCACTTTTTGGTCCTTGGCCTATTTATCACCACCCTAACACAAAAACTAAGTAATAAGGTCTTACGTCTTTATAGAGTCAGATGATTGATACATACCACCAGTTAGATCAGTCTGATCAGAGTCAGAGTCAGATACCACCACAGTGGTATCTACTCTTTTTAAAATAAACATCCAAGGAGATAGAATGCAGTGTAAAATTCAGACAAGGAAGTGAGGAGTGTTTGTAAAAACATAAGAACATGTTTCAGAAATTCATCTTCTAAAATATTTTCTCATAGAAAATCTGTTTTTTTAATCTCAATGATCATGTAGACACACAATTTCTTCTTCTGGATATTTAAAATTAGAGGGGCAGTGAAAGGACACTGAGTCATATATTTGTAATATATGACCATCCAAATGATACATCATTTGATTCAAACAATAGATGACAGGTTAGGAAACAAAAAAGAAGAGATTATTGTTTTCTTCCTCATCATCTTTCGTCATTTCTTATTCTCGTGCTGTGACATCCTCTCCTTTCCATTCTGTTCACAAATGGATATTGGTAGGAAATACACGAAGTGCAAAGTGACTTTTACCTGCTGTGCTGCAGGCAGAATTGACAATTCAGAAATACCACCCTCTAGGTGTCCTTACCCTTCTCACTTTCCCTAGAGGAAGCCAAGATGTCATGCATTCCTCATAGCAGAGCAGGTGAAAAGAAGCGTATAAGAAACTCAAAAGCACCATGTATTTTGTCATTTGCCCATGCATTGCTTGTGAAATAATCTTTTACAACAAACCACCAGACTTCCAGGACAAACTTGCGTGATGAGTTGGAGATGGGGTGGGGGAGCATTTAAAAATTAATTTAACCACATTAACTTAATTTAACATCTTGTTAATTTAACCACACTTTGCTATATGGTGTTAATCCTGGTGTCTTTATTCAACCCACAAGCTAGCTAAGTACTCTATATCAGGCAATATGCAGAGTCCTATAGATTATATGGAAGAGGCAATATGCAGAGTCCTAGAGATTATAAAGCCAAGGACACATTTATCCCTCAGGTGTCTAGAAACTGTCCAGGTGATAAAAGTGACTGAAAAAAAAATAACTCTAGAATATGTTATCATTTTCATTAAGTAATAGAACGGATGTTCATCCACACTAAATAATGAATTTGAAGTAGGAATTGTGGGTATATATGACCAAATAATTTTGAAAGTGCTGTTTAAATAGAGTTAAACAGATTTCTTTACTGTGAGGCTTCTCAGACCCCTTCATATGCTGTGATTGTTCTGTGAACCTCCAAAAGGGTTGTTTAATTTGCATTGTTTACAAAATATTTGGGCACCCCTAAGGGTCATTATTCCTTATAACATCTTTTGGAAAATGTTAATAGTCATTAATTCATCTTTACTCAAATTTACTCCAAAGGAATGGATATTAAACATGCCAAATTAGTTTTTATTGGTGTTACAAACTTCTGAAGTCTTTCATTATACTGGAAAAGGGAACTATAAAATGTGTGAATACAAACTGTTCAAACGAGGGAAGTAAAGCAGTAGGTTTGCACAGATGTGAATAAGCAGATTTCCTCGTTGATATTCTTTCTTCTGCTCAAATGCCTGATTCTACAGCCCAGTTTTATACCCTTTTTCTCTTAAGATACTTCTTACCCTGTAGTGTAGTTATTATTTACCTTTACAGAAACTCAATTTTTAATTTGTTCTACCCCAGAAGCCATCAGAAATAATAGAAAATGGATTAGGATTTGTAATGCTCTATATTCCTCTCATTCCCGACTTTTCCTTTAAAAATTTTTTTTTTCAGTTTAGAGCTTATTACAAGTCACACTTATCACAGGAGGAATTAATAATCATGACAGGATGTTTTATATATATATATAATGTGTATATATATATATATTATATGTGTATATATATTATATATATATATATATATAAGTTTTTGCGTTTGTTTTAGAATTCAGTAATCTGTCAGATTTGTGAATAGCACAAATTATAAAATTGCTTAATTCATGGAGAAATTTAAGAAAATTTGTATATAGAGGCCTTATCAACTGTTTTTTGGATGAATCTCCCTTTCAAAAAGTATTGTGTGTGTTTATGTGCAAACGTATATGCAGCTTGAGGGGGGATGTACTTGTGTGTGATGGCTTCTCCGAAAACAGAATGTGACCTACAGGCAGATGTTAAGATGAGGCCTCAGTGGCAGAAGGTTCTGTTGTACAAATTCTGTTTTTTAAGATTCCTTGAAGTAAATTAACACAGACACAGCTGCGTTTGGTGTTTACTTACTTATCGTTTAAGACCAGATAGAAGTTTTATGTCATAAGTTGTTTCACTTTATATATAATTAAAAGAAGTATATCTACTTTTAATCTGTATTTTAGAATTTGTTGGTATGTATAGCCTTTTTCACAGAGCACCCTACTTTTATTGAAATCATGTAACTTCAATAACTATAGGCCCCAGAAAAAAATGAGAACATCACATCTTGGTACGTGAGAATACTCTTTATTCTCATCAGAACCACTTTAATATTTAATTATCATCATAGAGTTAAGTACCACTTAATATTTGAATGAGAAAATTGGTCTTTTATGTTAGAATTTTAAATAACCACATTTTAACAGGCCCTTTATCAATGTCAAAGTGGTATTATGTTTACTTATATCTAAGGAGAAAAGTTCTATTCTTGAGATTTAAAGTAAATTATTTTACTATTAAAGTAGAACTAAACACAAGATATTTTTCTGCTAAGTGTAAATACATACTAACTTTAATTAGAGATCTCTTTACCCAGTGTACTTAACTACAGTTCCTGCTTCTGTTTGCTTTTCACAAAATTTTCTGTTTTGCCAACTATCATATAATAAAAGATTCCAAGCCGGGCATGGTGGCTCATGCCTGTAATCCCAGCACTTTAGGAGGCTGAGGTGGGTGGATCACCTGAGGCCAGGACTTCAAGATCAGCTTGGCCGACTTGATGAAACCTTGTCTCTACTAAAAATACGAAATTAGCCAGGTGTGGTGGCACGCTTCTGTAATCCCAGCTACTCGGGAGGCTAAGGCAGGAGAATAGCCTGAACCTGGGAGACAGAGGTTGCAGTGAGCTGAAATTGTGCCACTGCACTCCAGCCTGGGTGACAGAGGTAGATTCCATCTCAAAATTAATTCATTAATTAAATTAAATATAAAAATGATCCAAATAATTTATACCCTGTTAATAAGCAGTAATAATTTGTCGTATTACTAATTCATGAATTCTTATCATCTTAAGTAATATTTATATTGTATATATCACTCATTTTTTTCCTCAGCATATATGCATTAAATATAAACAATATGCCAGCTGGTGTTCTAGCACTAGAGATACATCACAAAGGAAGCAGACAGTAAACAAATAGGTAAAAATATCATGTTAGATGGCAGCCATATGCACAATGGCCATCAATAAAGCATATTGATAAAAAGGTCTATGGGAATGGGAAATACACCTTCATATAAGATGGTTGGAGATGATCTCACTAATCCCAAATCATGTAAATAGAGGCCAGAAGAAAGGGAGTGAGCAAGCCAGGTGTGCATGTGTGCACATATGTGTGTTTGTGTACACCTAGAGAAAGTGTTCTCAGGCAGAAGCAGCAGCACTTGCAAAGGCCTTTGGGCTGGAGCTTGCTTCGTGCGTTTGAAGACTACCTAGGAGGATAGCATGGCTTGAGAGGAGGGGAAAAGGGCAAGTCATGGGGTAGATAAGGTCAGATTGTGGGAAGCAGGCCTCATAGGTGATGTAGACCATTGTAAAGGCTTTGGCTTTTACCTTGTGTGCCACCATTACAGGATTTTGAGTCAAGGAGTACTGTAATAATGACTCATGAAGAGGCTCAGAATAGTGTGTGGTCAGTTATCTGACAAAGAAAGCACTGGGAAAGAGCAAGGAGGCTGCCTGCGTATTCAGGGATAAGCTGATGGTGTGTGGGATCAGCGGATCAGAGGTAGATATAGTGGGGGAAGGTCAGGTTCTGGGTATGTTTTGAAGTTAGAGCTGGCAGAAATGAATTTCTAAACTGAGCTCATAGAAACTATAATTTTTAAATCTCATTTACTCTAGGTCTACTAAACAAACATTCATAAAATATAACTGGTTTAAATTTCTCTCTGGCAGGGCATGGTGGCTCATGCCCGTAATCCCAGTACTTTGGGAGGCCAAGGCAGGTGGATCATGAGGTCAGGAGTTCGAGACTAGCCTGGCCAACATGGTGAAATCCCGTCTCTACTAAAAATACAAAAAATTAGCTGGGCATGGTGGCAAATGCCTGTAATCCCAGCTACTTGGAGGCTGAGGCAGAGGTTGCAGTGAGCCAAGACCACACCCCAGCACTCCAGCCTGGGCAACAGAGCAAGACTCTGTCTCAAAGAAAAAAATAAATATAAAAATTTTCTCAAGGCTTTTGTGAAAACATGCTTTATAATGTATGAAATAGCAAGTTTTAGGACTTCCTTTCTTAGGGTATTCTTTACCTGCCTTGCTGATTCAATGGTAAGCATTTTATTTTAAATTTCATTGGTTTTTAAGGTCTGCACTTTAGACAAGTCAGGTGGAAAACGTCTAATGTAAGTAAGGATATTCAAAATACTCCATTATTGCTTTTCAAATATAGTTTTCATGGTTTAATCAGGGTTCTATTGCTCCTTATTTTTTTCCGTCAAAATATAGCAGGAAGAGAGTAAGGATAAAAGCATCATCTTTGAAGGGCAAGAGACCTAGGTTCAAATGCAGGCTCCTGCATTTCCCAGCTGTGTGACCTTGGGGAATTAACCTAACCTCTCTGAGCCTCAGCAGCCTTCTCTTTTGGAAAGGAGACAGGATTGCTGTGAACTTGATGTGTTATTCTGCATATAAAATAATCAGTACAAAATACCAGACACATATTTAAAATTCTCTAAGTGTTAATCATTATGTTTATTTTAATAATAACAGTGACAAGATGTTGATGACATGGGAAGTATTTGCATTTATTGGGAAGAATTATTGTAGGAGGAACTCTTGCCTTTAGACTTGACTACTGCAAAGTTACCATTTGTTACCAATAATTTAGATATAGAAGGCTGCTTCATCTGCCTACCATTCAGTACTTAGTCAGATATATATACTAAAACAAGGATGTGTAAATAAAGGCAAGTCCAAATTGCTAAACATAGTATTTAACCTGTCAGATTTGTACCTGATGTAGTGATAAATTCAGTAAAATGGTAGTCCTTCACTCTATATAACAGTCTTTTCTTAGTGAAGGTTAACACAAGTGAGCTTCCCCTGACTTACCTTTCTCACTTGTCATCACCTGACCCCCTGGCTCCATTCTGTAGAGCAGGCAATGTGCTACAGTCAAGTCTAATATGATAGGACAACTTACACTGTCACTGAGGATGACAATCTCATTTGACAGTTGAACCAAATAGCAAAGTTTACTCATATTTAATCACACGGTGTCTGCCAGGTAGCTAAGCCAAAGGATTATATCAATCAGCAGAATAATAAAGATAAGTTATTTGCCCTTTCTATCAAGTTTGCATAGACAGATTCAGTGAAATAATCACTCATAACTTTATGGTATAAGTTTTTATTGCTGTCTACATAATAATGTAATTTAGGTATAGTTTTTATCTGAATACCCAAATTCCCAAATTAATGGTTTATAGAGAATTTTCCAGTTGAACTTTTGTAATTATTGTCAATGCTTATTCATAGGTTACAGTCTGTGTTTTGTATTAACATTCGCTCAATGGAAATTGATTTTAAAGTAATATGAAAAATCCATTATTAAATTAATATAAAACATTAGGATTAGCTCATAGTTCACTGCCTTATAATTTATGCATTAGACTTTTTCTCCTTCCTAAAAATACTTGAAAGACTAATATTTGGCCATTATTTTTTTCATAGTTAACATTCAAAATGCATGCAGATGGAATAAATATGATTGATATATTATTCTGCATGTGAAATTAAATAATGTAAATAATGTTCTCCTCTTTAGAAATAAAATATTATATGGAATGTTTTTAAAGCATAAATTTCCAGCATAATGTGAGTCTCTGAAGTAAAAATTATGTATGCTATATTGGAAAAAAATCTCTTGTACTTAAGTGATAACGTCGATTTGACTGAAAGGTCATTATGTCAGTATAATTCAGGTATAAGTTTAAAATTAATTGCTTTCATCCTAATTGACTAGTTAACAAGCTTCAAACATATACACACAGACACATATGACTTTATGTATATATATAAAAAGGAACAAATAAAAATCTTATTAGGAAAGTTATTTTAAGCATTCATTTTTCTCTGTTTTCAATAATTCTTGTTTCTACCTATTTTATACATAACCATTAAAATTAGTACATTGGAATGATAAATGCACAAGTCTTTGGGAATTAAAATATAATCTTTAGAGTGCACATGTAATCCTAGCACTTTGGGAAGCCAAGGCGGGCTGATCACCTGAGGTCAGGAGTTCCCGACCGGCCTGATGAATATGGTGAAACCCCATCTCTACAAAAAATACAAAAATTAGCCGGGTATGGTGGCAGGTGCCTATAATCCCAGCTACTTGGGAGACTGAGGTGGGAGAATGGTTTGAACCCCAGGAGGCAGAGGTTGCAGTGAGCCGAGATCATGCCATTGCACTCCAGCCTGGGCAACAATAGCAAAACTCCATCTCAAATAAATAAACAAACAAACAAAGAGTTGGGAAATGATTGGTGTTAATTATCAAATGCAAAAGGCTTATTTTGTTGTTAAGATATATAAACAGGCTTTGAATTTAATATGAGATTCATATGTTTTTCCTCTGCATTAATAGAGACAGTTAAGATTTATATATTCAAAATTTTCAGTGATTGCTATTTAATCAGATACCTAAATTGATACAGATTAAATTCCAAATTTCTGTTATTTGATATATTTTATATTTTTAATCCTAATCTTAGTAAAATAAGATTTCTTTTCAATCTTTATAACTAATTTGTAAAATTCTAATGAAACTCACATTGATTTTACAGGAATATTTAAACAAAAATATCTTGAAAAGAAATAAGCTTTCTTTCTTTCTTTCCTGTATATTTGAATTCTAATATTTTGTTCATATGCCCACATATTTAACCAAACAAAAAGAGAGCAGTGAACTTCTACATGTATCCAAAATTTCTATATTTCTTACAATAATTAAATCTCCAGTTCTATGTTAGCTGAATTATTATTTGGAAGAGAAGCAGTTAAGACTTTATCTTACATTCATTATTTTTTAATAATATTTTCATTCAGTGGATTTCACTTAGCTGGTCAAATGTTTGGTACTACTTTAAATCACTTTTCATGGACATTTTCAGGGACTACTCATTGTTTTTGGTAGATCTGGAAAGTATTTATTGTAATCTTTTACCTTGAAGGCTGTCTAAAAGGGAATAATTCCATTCCATTCATTCTAAGTCAAAATATAAAGCAAATGGCTGCAAATATTTCCAGTAAATTTTCACAGTAAACACAATTAATATGTATACAGTGAACTGATATGCCTTTTCCTTATTTGCTTTTTTGAAAAATATATAAATGTACAAAATATATAAAAGTAAATGCTCTATCAATATAAATTATTGATACTTCTTTTTTCTTTTTTCAGGCCTGATGGAATTGGGACTGTTTCAGTGGAAGAAAAAGAAAGATTTGAGGAGATAAAAGAGAGACTTTCTTCCCTTTTAGAAAATCAGATAAGCCATTTCAGGTATATATTTTATTCATTAATATAAATATTTCTTTTCATACTTCACTCAACCCTTCCTTCCCCCACAAATTGTTTATTATATCATTCTACTAGTACTCAAGATCATCAGTAGCCCTCCATTACCAGCAGAGTAAGATTCACATTCTTCAGTTTGTGGTCTGCCGCTCAGCCTATCATTCAGTCTCTGCTACTCATTTAGGTTAGCCATTCCCCATACAATATACATTCCACTGCACCTCTTACTTGCCTTTTGCATTTCTCAGTCTTGCATAGTTTCTTCCCCCAGCTCTGGTGACTGTTCCTCCTGCTTTTTGTATCACCAGGTAAGGAGCCCTCAACTCTCACCTCCACAGTGGAGCCTTTCTCCATTATTCCAGCAAAGAGTATCCTGAAGTCTTTAAGCAATTATCGTCTGTACTGTTTTCTTTTCACTTATAACCCATATGGTTTTAAAGTCACTAGTTCTTTTTTTGTATACATTTGGTGAGAACACAGGTCACAGCACCTAGCACCATTCCTTGCTCAAAAACTTAGATATCAGCTGGCCACAGTGGCTTATACCTGTAATCTCAGTACTTTGGAAGGCTGAGTGGGATGGATCACTTGGGACCAGAAGTTCAAGACAAGACAGGGCAAAATTGTGAAACCCCCATCTCTATAAAATACATAAAACTTAACCAGGCATGGTGGTGCATGCCTGTAGGTTCAGCTGCTCAGGAGGCAGAGGTGGGAGAATCACCCAATTCTATAGAGGTCGAGGCTGCATTGAGCTGTAATCACATCACTGCACTCCAGCTTGGACAACAGCATGAGACCTTATCTCAAAAAAAAAAAAATAAAGATATCAATACTAAGAAATATTTCAAACATTTGCAGAGTAAAAGATAAATATCTTGATAATATTTATTTTCCCCTCGTTGTAGTTAAACAGAACCTAATGATTAAAAACAGAAATATGCCAATACGTTTTCTTTTTCTCTCACTCTTATTATTGGGCCTTATAAAATGTCACCACATAATGTATTGTGTCTTATAGCATGTCTGCCATTTTGCATGCATGTGATTTGGAACCATTTCATGTGCACTTATTTAAAATATGAAGTTAGTGAATCACAAAAATATTTTATTTAGCCTTATGAATGCTATATGACCATCCTGAGGCTGTTTCCTTATCTTATTCCTGATTCCTTATTGCCTTATTATTATTATTCCTTTTTATTATGTTTTCTAATAATATAAAGGTCTTAGACTCTGGATTTTTAAAATGATATTGAAAGGAGAAATTCTCATAGTATATACTATGAGTCTATACCCCTACATTAGTGATTTTTTAACTGGGGCCAGTAACACTACCTTAGGGTAAGTGAATGAGGCCAGATTTTCCTTGTCGTGATAACCAGGGGTAGGGACAATCATTTAGTGCTGGGTTTAAAAGTACAGTGCATGAGACAATCCCAAATTGGAGAATTATTCTGCCCAAAAGGCCAGTAAATTTACACTAGGAAATACTGTTGTAGATAGCATAGCTGAATTCAACTTAGAGAAATGATTTTTGAGTTTTCAAACAAAATGGAGACATAAAAAATTCTTTTGCATTTGTAGAAATGTGTTTCTGCATTTGCTGTTGCTCAAGCGTTGCCTTAGCCAGGTGTGGTGGCTGACACCTATAATCCCAGCACTTTAGGAGGGAAGGTTGCTTGAGCCCAGGAGTTCAAGACCAGCCTAGACAACATAACATAACCCCATCTCTACAAAAAAGAAAAACAAAAAAATTAGCTGAGTGTGGTGGTGTGTGCCTTGGTCCCAGCTACTCCAGAGGCAGAGGTGGAAGGATCACTTGAGTCTGGGAGGTCAATGCTGCAGTGACTCTGTCTCAAAAATAGTAAATTAATAAATAAATAAAAAGGAAAAAGTGTTGTCTTCTAGGTTGTATAGAATCCTTTAAATGTATTTTATGTGTCTTTCAGTGAAAATCAGTGTAATTTTTCTCTTTTTTGCTACCATTGAGACCCAGCCATCATTCAATTAGATACTTATATTAGTAACTGAATAAACCTCTATTATTATATTAATGATTTGAACTGCAAGGAATAGAAATTCTACCTCAAACAGGTTTAAACAATAAATAAATTTATATGCTCACTTGCATGCAGGTCTCCAGCAGGCAAGCTTTAAGACAAGGTTTCAGAAGCCATAGCTCTCTTTCTTTGTGATTCTCACATTGCTATTCTCTTTTATTGGATAGCTTCATCCCCAGACTGGTAGCAAGATTACATAATATTTTTATTTTTTTCTCTTTATCTCACTCCTTTGCCATTAAGCCTACAGAATTTCTTGGCTTCTCATTCATACATGTCAGTGTTCAAAGGAAATTACAGAAGCTGTATTTTTCTGTAGTTTTAAGATCATCCTTGGAAGATCCTAGCAAACTATTATTTGTATCTCATGAACCTGGTTTTGAACCAAAACCAGTGGCCAGAGGAATTCTATACATTGGATGCCTCAATCAGTCACTGACATTGACATGAGATTGCTATATTGAGTCTGACTAATCAGAACCATGCACCAGGGGATTTCAATCCCCCATACTGCCACCCAAAAACTACAACTACATAGTAGTGGACAGTAATGTCCAAATCATTTATTATATTCATTTTGTGTTGGTATCATTTCAGTTTCATTTCTCCTTTTTTTTTGAGATGGAGTTTCGCTCTTGTTGTCCAGGCTGGAGTGCAATGGCGCGATCTCGGCTTACCGCAACCTCCGCCTCCTGGGTTCAGGCAATTCTCCTGCCTCAGCCTCCTGAGTAGCTGGGATTACAGGCACGCGCCACCATGTCCAGCCAATTTTTTGTATTTTTAGTAGAGACGGGGTTTCACTATGTTGACCAAGATGGTCTCGATCTCTTGACCTCATGATCCACTCGCCTCGGCCTCCCAAAGTGCTGGGATTACAGGCAAGAGCCACCGCGCCCAGCCTCATTTCCTCTCTTAAAGTTTTGTTTCTCTATATCTCTTATATGCACATCATCTTTGGATAATTTCTCTAACTATGTACTTTACAATCCTGATATGGTTTGGCTCTGTGTCCCAACCCCAATCTCACCTTGAATTGTAATAATCTTCACGTGTCAAGGGCAGGACCAGGTGAAGGTAATTGTACCATGGGGGAGGTTTCCTCCTTGTTGTTCTCCTGATAATGAATGAGTCTTATGAGAGCTGATGGTTCTATTGGCATCTGCTATTTCCTCTGCTTGCACTCATTCCCTCTCCTTCCACCCTGTGAAGAGGTGCCTTCTTCCATGACTTTCAGTTCCCCGAGGCCTCCCCAGCCATGTGGAACTGTGAGTCAGTTAAACCTCTTCTTTTTAAATAAATTACCCAGTCTTGGATATTTCCTTATAGCATTGTGAGAACAGACTAGTAAAAATCCCTTTCGTTTTATGTCTTTAATGTACTGAGGACTAGAATTGAGATTAACCGGCATAGACATTTTGGGCTGACATTTTTCTTTTTTGATGTTCGTAGAGTTTGTAAAAATTTTTACCAATTTTATCTTTCCCAAGTCTATAAAAGACTAAGAGGAAATGGAAATAAAATGAAGTAGAAATTTAACTGACCATATAGGCAACTAGAAAACAACATATTAAAATTGTCTCTTAGAACTCATATTCTGCCAAATTACCCTCCTTAGCCACTTAATGTTAAAATTTAGAAAAAAAAATTATTTAGAATTTACCCTAAAGAAGTAAAAATATTACCATTAATAACTTTTGTATAGGAATTTATTTAGGCCCAACTGTATTCTAGAAATGGTTTTCAAAAACAGGCAAAATAGGGCAAACTAAACCATTCATGAGGAACTTCTGATTAAAGATGGGAGATTGAGCACATGTCTAGCTCAGTGTCCTCATAGAACCTAGCTAAAATAGAACAGTATTTTTCAAGAAGGTATAAACCCACAGGACAGCACGAGTAAGAGGAGAAAATGGCAAAGACAAAATCTGAAAAGAAAATAGAAAGTCAGAAGGATGATTGGTATCCAATCTAGCCATCCAGGAAAAAAAAAATAAGTCATAAACTGACTATGTGAAATCAGATAAGCAATCTGATTTATATCACATAACCACCAAAATGTTTAGGAATTACCCCATCTAGTATCAAACCCCACAAGAAAGTAAGAGTGGCCAAGCCCAGTGGCTCACACTTGTAATCCCATCACTTTGGGAGGCCAAGGTAGGTGGATCATTTAAGCCCAGGAGTTCAAGACTAGCCTTGGCAATATGACAAAATACTATCCCTACCAAAATATTAGCCAGGTGTGTCACATGCCTGTAGTCCCAGCTACCTGGAAGGCTGAGGTGGGAGGATCACTTAAGCCTGGAGGTCAAGGCTGTGGTGAATCATGATCTCACCACTGCACTCTAGCCTGAGTGATAGAGTGAGACCCTGTTTCAAGGAAAAAAAAAAAAAAAGTAAGAGTGAAGGATGGTGTATGATACTGTTAATGAAGCCTCTGGAGAAGGTAAAATTCGATGTTGCCTGGATTGGATTAGAGGAGGGGAGGAAACATCAGGTACAGTTGAAGGTAGAAACATTAAATAATTGCTTATTCTGAAATTTGAAAATCATAGACCTCTCCCAACTAACACACTTGATCTCAAATGGTGGCACACAGGCTTATACTTTCCAGGCATATTGCAAGTGTTTTCCTCTGTGTCTCTGACTAGCCCAAGAGAAAAGAACTAAAGCTATGGACAACAAAGAATTCCCAGTATAACAACCCAGCCAGATTTCCTTTCTGCAAAAACTATGGTCTACGTGTGCTACTAAAAGGCATGTAGCTTCCATTCAGTAATACCATACTTTTGAAAATCATCATGTAGCCCAGATATCAGACATTGAAGAAAAAAAAATCAATATAAAATAGCCTAACACAAGTAAATACAAAAAGAAAAAGCAATTTGGAAAGATAAAGATAGTATGAGGAGAAGAAAATCAGAGGAAAATGTATTACTAATATCCTTAGATAATTTTGAAAATACAAGTGCATTTATAAAACAAAAACAAGATGTTACTAAAACAGAAAAAGAAAACTCAGAAAACAAGAGCACTTCAAAAATTTTATGCAAATGCTGCATATGCAGCATACAAATCCACATTAGTGAAAGATTAGGTTAACAAACCTCCCAAAAAGTAGACCGGGGCTGAAAAACAGGAAAGTAGAAGCACAACGATAAGAAAAAAATGTCTGCCTATGAGTTTCATCATCATGAATAATAGGAATTCCAGAAATAAGGCTGAAGGTAGGAAATTGTCAATAAAATTATTCAAAAATTTCCAGAATTAAAAGAGGTAAGTTTTTAGATTAAAAGAGCCTATTGAGCCGGGCTCGGTGGCTCAAGCCTGTAATCCCAGCACTTTGGGAGGCCGAGGCGGGTGGATCACGAGGTCAAGAGATCGAGACCATCCTGGTCAACATGGTGAAACCCCATCTCTACTAAAACTACAAAAAAATTAGCTGGGCATGGTGGCGTGTGCCTGTAATCCCAGCTACTCAGGAGGCTGAGGCAGGAGAATTGCCTGAACCCAGGAGGCGGAGGTTGCGGTGAGCCGAGATCGCGCCATTGCACTCCAGCCTGGGTAACAAGAGCGAAACTCCGTCTCAATTAAAAAAAAAAAAAAAAAAAAAGAAAAAAGAGCCTATTGAGTACCCAGCACAATGGATTAACATATATGCACATCAGGGTACATTTTCACAATTTTTCAGAAACTTAAAATCCTAAAATCTTCCAAAAAGAGAAACCAGATTTTATACAATGAATTAGAATGACTTCTCACTCAGTGTTGATTTATTCTGCAAGTATTTATTGAGTACCTACTATGTGTCAGACAGTGAACAAAACTTTAAAAGATCCTTTTCTTCAACTTTCATTTTGATGTGAGGAACAATACTGATACCTGGAAAACAGTGATACCGTAATTCTGAGAAACAGTAATTTCCTAACTAGAATTCTATAATAAAATAGTTTCTATTAAGAGCAATGGTAGAATAATGATATTTTCAGACATACACTCAAAAAATGTGCCTTCTTTATTCCCTTTGGTGAATTGTAGAACTTACCAAAAGCAGGATGAAACAAAGAGGATCTAAGATCCCTGAAACTGGCCGGGTTTGGTGACTCACACCTGTAATCCCAACACTTTGGGAGGCTGAGGTGGGTGGCTTACTGGAGGTCAGGAATTTGAGACCAGCTTGGCAACATGGCAAAACCCCATTTCTACTAAAAATACAAAATTAGATGGTCATAGTGATGCGCGCCTATAGTCCCAGTTACTTGGGAGGCAGAGGTATGAGAATCACTTGGACCTAGGAGGCAGAGACTGCAGTGAACTGAGATTGCCTGCCTGCACTCCAGCCTGAGTGATGGAGTGAGACTGTGTCTCAAAAAAAAAAAAAAAAGATCCCCAAAACAAGAAATCAACATGACAGAGAGAGGAATCACTGGAGTGATGGTTAATGAGACCCTCAAAGTGACAGTTGATTATAGAGAGCAACCATTTCTGACTAAAGCATGACAGAAAATGCTTCAAAGTAGATTAAATTAATAAAACATATTTGGACATATTAAGAGATTTGCCCATTTGGAATAGAGTTTGGAGTTTATATTAATTGTATTATACTAATTACTAGAATTTGGCCTTATATTAGATTAAGTATATAAAGAGAGGACATCAAAAGCAAATATAAGTATGAATTATGACCAAACTACTGAGCAAGGTATAGAAAGTAATCATAGAAAATACTGTGTCTCAGTTGTCTAGGACTTTCTCATAACTAATGTAATGTAGATACTGAATTTAGATCTAACTCCTGCAAAATGATGTCACTATGTTAGAAGTAAGGAAGGGATAGGAATTTTGTTTATAGAGAGGGAATGTGGTAAAAAACAAACAAACAACAAACAAACAAACAAAAAAAAACAGGGAGCTACTTATGTCCAAGATGGAGCAGTAGGGGATTACGTTTGCCCTCCCACCAGAAACAATGTAAAAAGTCCCCAGAAGTGGGAAAATATTTTCAAGACATTAAACATAAAGCAGTGAAAGTGATTCCTGAGAAATGGAAAATAAATTAAATAAGCCCTTTAGTTGGACCAGCTTACTGCCAGAATAGCATTTCCAGGCCATGACACAGAAAGGAGGAACCTAGGTAGAACTTAGTGGACTCACTGACTTGAAGAGGCAGAGCTAGAATTCCAGGGAGGCCAAGGCAGCCAGAGTTTTCAGGCCAGAGTTCTAAAAGAGAGAGAGGAGAGAGCTACAGGTATTTGTAAATGGTTCCCTGGAGTCTCCGGTTAAGTACTGATCATTGCATATATGTGTGGAAACTATCCAAAGTCTGGCAAAAAAAAAAAAAAAAAAAAAAAAAAAAAACCACAGAAAAAGATTATGGGGAAAATCTCCAATGCTAACAAAGAACCAAGAGTAGTTCCAGTTTTCATTACCCAGAGAGGAAAACCAACTCATGGGTATCTGTAGCGTACTATAATATATAGAGTACTCATTAGGTTTTGCTTCAGCAATGGGAAAAAAATTAGCCCTAAAATAAACATGACCCTGATATCACCTAATGGAGATTAAAATCAAGATTCAAATAGATCAAACTGTTTTCAGGTAATTTAAGTGCATTCCTAAATACAGAGATCAAGCATATTTAAAGAATACAAAAATATCTAGACATCAACAAGATAAAATTCACCATGTCCAGCATCTAGTCAAAATTTTAAGTATACAGAAAAATAGTAAAATATCATCAGTGAAGAGGATTAAAAAGCCAACCAAACAAAACTGAGAAGACACAGAATATAGAATTAGTAAACAAAGATATTAGAAGGATTATTATTATGTATAGAACCAGTTAAGGGCATGTATGATAGACCTACAGCTAATATACTTAATAGTAAAAGACTGAATGTTTTCTACCTAAGATCAAAAACAAGGCAAGAATATCTGCTGTTACTACTTCTGTTCAAAATTATACCAATGGTCTAGCCAGTGCATTGATTCTGAAAAAAAATTGATTTTTTAAAGTCATCCAAATTGGAAAGAAGAATCAAAACTATCTTTATTTGTAGGTAACATGATTATCTGAGTAGAAAAATCTTATGGAATCTAAAAAATTCTACCCTAATATTGAAGTTGCAAAATCCTAGATTAATTTTTTTGAAACATGGTCTTACTCTGTTGCCCTGTCTCAGGACTGCAATGGAGTGGTGTGATCACTGCTCACTGCAGCCTCAACCTCCCAGGCTCAAGTGATCCTCCCACCTCAGCATCCCAAGTAGCTGGGACCACAGGTACATACTACCATGCACAGATAATATTTTCTTTTACAGAGATGGGATTCCCTATGTTGCCCAGGGCTACTCTTAAATTCTTGGGCTCAAGAGATCCTCCTGCCTGGGCCTCCCAAAATACTGGGATTACAGGCATGAACCACCACACCCTCTGACAAATACATAAATATTAATTTATTTCTCTATACTGACAGCAATCA
The DNA here is from genome assembly GCF_048565385.1 of Saimiri boliviensis. Taxonomy (NCBI): domain Eukaryota; kingdom Metazoa; phylum Chordata; class Mammalia; order Primates; family Cebidae; genus Saimiri; species Saimiri boliviensis. The sequence continues at coordinate 34,563,170 of NC_133458.1, forward strand.
GAAATTGAAATTAAATAATATATATAATAGCAACAAAAATATGAAATACTTCAGGATCAACCTGATGAAAGATATATAAAACCTGTACACTGAATAGTTAAAACTATTGCTGAAAAAAATTAAAGAAAACCTAAATAGAGGGAGAGATACTATATTTTATGGGTCAGAAGACTCAATATTATTGTCAATTCTCTCTAAATTGACCTATGGGTCCAAGGCTATTTCAGTCAAAATCCCAGTATGATTTTTTTTTTTTTTTTTTTTTTTTAGAAATTAACTTGATACTAGGAATTACATGTAAATGCCAAGTATTTACTGTAGTCAAAATATTTTTTTTTTGAGATGGAGTTTCACTTTTGTTGCCCATACTGGAGTGCAGTGGCATGATCTTAGCTCACCACAACCTCTACCTCCAGGGTTCAAGCAGTTCTCCTGTTTCAGCCTCCCAAATAGTTGGGATTACAGGCGCCCACCACCATGTCTGGCTAATTTTTTGTATTTTTAGTACACTGTGTTGGCCAGGCTGGTTCTTAACTCCTGATCTCAGGTGATCCACCCACTTCAGCCTCCCAAAGTGCTGGGATTACACCATGACAGACCCAAAATAACTTTTAAAAAGGATAACATTGGAATGTTAACACTGATTTCAATATTTATAATGCTACAGTAATCAAGATAGTATGCTATTGAAAGTCCAGAAGTAGACTCACACACATATATGGTCTGTTGATTTTCAGTGAATGTGCAAGGGCAATTTGCAAAGTATACTTTTTTCTGACGGATGGTACTGGAACTATTGGATATTCCAATGAAAACGATTGATCTCAATCCATACCTCACCCATAATACAAAAGTTAACTCGAAATAGGTAGACCTAGAAAACTTGGGAGAAAAATCTGTGTCTTTGGGCTAGGCAAAGAATCTTAAATAAATTAGAATCATAACTCATGAAAAATTGTTGCCTTGAACTTCCTCAAAATTGAGAACTTTTGATTTTCCAAAGACATTGTTAGAATAAAAAGATAAGTCATAGAGTGGGAGAAAATATTTAGACAGTGCATATCCCACGGTAAACTTTTATTCAGAATATATAAAACTTTTAAAATTTAATTCTAAAAAATTAACCCTATTTAAAAAATCGTTTTAACAGATATTTCACCAAAGGAGTATTGTAGCAAAAAGGCATATGGAAGATGCTCTGCATCATTATTCAATAGGGAATTACAATTTGAAACCACAGTTAGGTACCACTGCATATCTACTGGTATAGTTAAAATTCAAAACAAAACAAAAACTGAACATATCAAGTGTTGACACAGTTGGAGAGAAACTGGAACTCTTATATGCTATTGATGGGACTATAAAGTGATAGAACCTACTTTGAAAAATCGTTTGGCAGATTCTTAAAATTTTAAACACTTAAAAGCCGGGTACCTTTAAACGTTTTCAACCATTCTAAGCCTCAGTTTATTGATCTGAATTTCTGGCACAGAGTAACCATTCAATAAACAAGCATTTATATATGTTTATTCATTTGCTTGAGACTATATAGCTTTTATTTTCCTTAATAAAAGAGTATCATTAAAAAAATATTAAACACTTATGATATGATCCAGCCATTCCATTCCTAGGTATTTTCTCAAGAGAAATGGAAGCATGTGTCCACACACAGACTTTTATATGATTGTTCATACCAACATTATTCATAGTAACCAAACTATGAAAGCCAAATGACCATCAGCAAGGAATAGATATGCAGTGTATTCCATGCAATAGAATACTATCCACCAGTAAAAAGGAATGAACTCTTGATATGTACAACAGCATGAATAAATATCAAAATACCTATGCCAAGTGAAAGAAATCAGACTCACAAAAGTAAATACTGTATATTTCCTCTTACATAAAATTCTAGACATACAAACTAATCCAAATTATAGCAAGGAAATGAGTAGTTGCCTGTGGTCTCAGCAGAACACTTGTAGGCTGTGAATTAACATGATTATAATGATACTTTCACAAGTATATATATATGTCAAAACTTAACTATATATTTTAAATATATACAGTTCCCGAAACAAATAAAAGCTATGTACTTCTCTTCCATAGTGGAAAGTTAGTAAGATAATATTTAAAATGGAAAAATTAAGAAGTAAAAATATTAATGTATAACTGGGGGATATAAGGTTTAAATACCAAAGAACCAGCTAAACGTTGACAGCATTTGTTGTTGTTGTTTTTTTTGTTTGTTTGTTTGTTTGTTTGCTTGTTTTATAGAAAGCAGAAACTGGAACTGACATAAAGGATTTCTGGTTTTCATTTAAAAAAACATAGAAGTTTCCTCTTTAAACTATGTGCATATATCACTTCAGTGAAAAAAAAAAATACTGTATTTAAAAATAGGTAGAAAAAAAAGGGCTTAATTATAAGACAAATCTGTGCTAGTTTATTTATCTGTACAATTAATTTACCAAAGCACGAATAAGGGTGACTTCAGTTTATTCATGTTATGTATAAAATGTGGCTGAATTTTATTTACTAATTGAATGTTTTCCACTTTGCGTTGCTGTTATAGAGCTGCCAGAATAGTAAAAACCCAAAATATTTAGCCTGAAAGGAAGAACAAAATGATTCTCTTCTTTTAAAACTTGTTTTGTAAAGATTAATTAAGCTTCTGTGCAGTTATTTTCTGTACTTTATTGATTCAGGATTACTTGTACTCTGTAAATGTGTTGAATTATTTACACATCATGGGCAGCTAATGCTAATTTAGAACATACCCAGTGGGACCTCAGAGCCCTGAAATGCTAAATGTAATCTGGGGATCAGTAACATTCCATTCATAAAATGTGTCACCCACAGGTTAATGGAAATAAACAATAGGAAAGACAATGGATGGATTATGCAAATACCCTGAAAAGATTAAGCAGGGGGAGGGGACTACAAGAACTCAATTTGTGTTTTATTTAAACGTGGATTAAGGTTTATAGTATACAAAATGATTAAAGGTACTTTGCTAATTTGCTAATGCTCTTAAAAGCATCACTGCACAGGAGAAACTATCAAAATAAATTGGTTATGACTTTTTTTGTGCCTGTGGGTGTAGAGTAGCAGAGCACATAGCAGCAAGATTAAGAAAGAACATTTTTTAGCAGTAAATAAAATGATAAATGAAATATTCTGTTAAATAAAACTTGAGTGACTGGATTTATATAACATTTATTTGCATCTGTGTGAAACTAATGAAAGTTTCATGAATATAAAATTCAATCCTAATATAAATTAAACTGCTTTTGTTTTAAAAGGAGAAATCAGTCTCTTTTTTCTTTAAAAATTAGTTCTATAAAACAAGTTAAATGTAACGTGCTTTTGAGGGAAATATGTTTAAATTACAGTGTGAGAAACATAATTTTATTATTAATTATATCTGAGAAAATATGTCCACTAAGTTCCTGAATTATGCAAGAGGACGTGGAGATGCGTAAACATCTTTCCAAGTTATTAGTTTGCAGATTTCTAAGTCAGAGCAAGGTGGCATCTTAAAGACAGCCCAGCTACCTATAGCACTTGATCCTGGGATGGTAACAGCAGTCCTGGGAGAGGGGGCTTTGCTGAATCTTGTTCAACAAAGCAAGGAGCTCCAAAAAGATGAAACGGCCCTGACATTCAGTATTGTTTCAGTGGAAATTGACCCGAAGCAGGATGCCCTGGTAAAGAGCAATAAACCTGTTACCATCATGTGGCAATGAAATTCTGAGCAGCCCACTCACTCTCCAGCCTGTCTGGCATTGCTTTCAGAACATCCCCATGACCTGCCCTCCATTTGTTCGTGTGCAATAGGAATACCTGGGACAAATGGCTGTAGACAAAAGAACTGCAGAGGGTATATGTGTATTGTATGCAGAGATGGAAAAGTTAGACACCATGGTAGACAGGAAAATGTCAGCAAAGGGAAGAACTGGAATCTTCCCTTTGTGGGTATGTGGTGTATGTGCCCACCCTAAGGCACACATAGCCGTAGGAGAAAATGGGGGAGAAAGTTCATTTTCTCTTAGAACTTGAATAACAATTCTTAAACAGGAAATTATTGGAGAATGCATATTATCGCTTTAGTCATGACCCTTGAGATTCTTTTCTTTACTGTATTCGTTTAAAACATGTATCATCAAAACATACAGAATCTTTTTCATCACAGCTTATGCCTTTATTGTTTAAATCATTGAAATCCTAGGGTTAGGATTTGAACAGTTAAAACTTTGAACAGTTAAAATTTCCCTGGATGAGTTGATGCTAAAATATTTTCAGTTTGTTTCATGGTTCTCCATTAATGCCAAGTAATATAAGCAATAATTATTTTGCAGTCTTGGGTATTAAGTGTTTGACTATTGTTCTTTCTTTTGTTTTTAAAGATACTGTTTTCCCTTTGGACGACCTGAAGGTGCTCTAAAAGCTACACTTTCATTACTTGAAAGGGTATGTTTGAACATTACTTTATAAATACTATTTGCATTCTCAGTTGCTGTGTACTTTAGTTATTGAACTAGGGAGACAGAACCCATTAGCCTATACTCTACTGATTCCATCATATTTCATGGTTTCTCACCTTTTCTTACTATATTCAGATTCTGTCTGTAGCACTTCTTTCTCCCTTAAGCCTTTCTGAAGCCTGAAGCCTTTCTGAACAGTGCCATCCTATCTTCAAATTATGGCATGTTTTGGTAGTATTAATTTTTCCTACCTCTTTATTTCCATCATGAAATATTCTTTTTTCTTGCTTTTTGGACTTCACAGTTGTCTTTCATTATCCTCCAACTTTATTTATACTTCTAGTACCTGTCATAGTCCTCATGCCAACAAGTTTATCATTTACCATTCACAAACATATCATTTCTTTCATTCAGCATTCATCTCAGAATTTCTATTACTCCAATGTGTGTGTTACCTTGAATTAATTTACACATTATAGAAATCTCTTTCTCCCCTCCAAAATAACCAGCAAACAAGATTTTAAATCCAGGTGGAAAAGTCATTTTTTAAAGAAAATATATTCTCTATTTCTATTTTTATCACAATTGAGGTTTGAAAGAGCAGTATTTTTTCATCTGCCTATAAATTTATTAGTATACTTGTTAGATGTTAACAGTTAATGTCGTCAACTCCTATTTCTTACCAGAATTAAAACAAATTTCTAGACTCATCTGTAGCTCATAATTTGATTATCATGATCCTGATTTATTGACTTCTAGCACTTGCTCTTGTCCACTTTCTGCCGAATTAATTTTAGATACTATATTGTTTATTAGCATCTCTTTTAAAAAGCAAAGAGAGAAGACATTATTCAAATATTACATCTCCATTTCAGTGTTTTAAGAACTTGGGAGATGAGGGCTAGGACTGATGATTAAAATGAGATCTTAGGATTACAGATTTATTTTACTTTTATATCCCTGTCTTATCCCTGATTATTGTGCATTGTGTGATAGAAATATGATTGTAGTAATTACGTTTTATTGGAATTTTTATAATACTGAAAGCTGCACATAACTCAGATTTTTCAAAGTGTTTCTGTCATCCTATTCATTAAGGTATTATGGATAAAATAAAATATTTAAGTATTGATTTATTTTTTGGAACAACATCCCATCGTGGGTACCTATTACAGCTTCTCTGTGTCATGGTTTCCATGGCAGAGCCTCCTTTCTCCCCCCAGCAGGGAAGACTTACTAATAGCAGAGATGCCCTCGTGCCCTGCATTGACAGGTGGCAGGATGAACAGGGACCTTTATTCCAGTTAGTCACTAATCACATCTCCTGCCGAATTGAGACAGAAATGTTAAGGACCATTCCTTCATTTTTATGTCTCTTTACTCACTGATATAGAAAAGTAAAACAAAATATGTATGTGAATTCTTGAAACCTATGATACCTTGGAAGAACAAGGGAGGCAGCCTAAAATCAAGGTTGGCATTTCCCTTTTTACATTTGCTAGCCCTTTACCTGACTTTGCCAGAAAGTAAGTTTCTGGTTCCCAGATAATATGAAATTTTACCTGGGAGACATATATGCATTCTAATTTTAACAACCATTTTTGTTACATAAACTTTGTCACCATGGGAAGTATAATAGTAATGTTCGTGGTTCTACATATGAAACAAAATTAATATTAAAGTTTAGTAATAATCACATTTAATGGTGCATGTATGTTTTTTACTATGCACAAAAGAATTTTTCTGGCTGCAAAGCCTAATGTGCAGTTTTAATTAAAGAATAACTGAATTTGATAGAGAAGGAATTTTTTTTAATGATAAAGCTTGCTATTTTAAAAAAAGAAAATCTTGCCTAACAAAATATTTAAAGTATTGTAAATGAGTAGCCTTTAAAAACTGTTATCAAAGGTCACTGATATTTAGATGATTGAATAAGTCAGGGATGATAACGTCCTTAGCGCTGAGGCTGAGTTAAAGGAGAATGAAATAATACAGCATGAAATGGATGTTTTCATGTTCTTTCAGTACTCCTTTCAATATAAAAGACATAGAGCACTTACAAAAGCATTGTCTTCTCTAGATTAACATTCTGCAATATATTTTGTATTTTAAATAAAAGCAAAGCAAGAAAAAATAAATATGCAGAAAATAGTTTTACTAATAGTGTAATTAAAACTTAATGTGAGCAATTTTATTACTATGAAGGTTTTAAAGAAAATTATCTATGAGTTAGTGTAACAATGTTTATAAATACATTTTGAATCCTGGACATAATTGTATTTTTCCCTTGCCCAATACTAAAACTTTAAAAAAAAAAAAAAGTCTGAAAACACATTTTAGGAGCCCAACAGAGAATAATCAATTTTTTCAAAACCATAGAAAGTTTTTATGTATTTTAACATTTGATACTCCATCAGCATTTATTTCACTAAAGCAAAGAGGTTTTCTTCTCCCTCTTTGATAGCCTGCCTTGGTATTTCAGCAAATCACAGTCATTAAAGTTTAGTGAGATTAGTTAGAGGTCTTGATTTTTTTTTCAGAGTTCAAAGATTATGCTTATTCTTAACAGAATTTTTATTATTGTTCTCGAATATATTGCTCAAAAGATTCAAGGCTTTTAAATTAGAGATGTCCAAAACAAACTTTATTTTTTGTTCCAAGAAATGTAATCTTGATCTGAAACAGCTGCTCTAATGGTGTCGTAGGTCCCTGGAAGAAAAGTGGCAGTCACTCTGAATGATGACCTGGTCTAGGGGAGGTTTTGATATGCATAAATTAGGCTTAGGAGGAGCTAAGGTTGGAGCACTACATCCCCAGTTATGAAGTGCAGTGCAGACCCATTACTCCCCACCACGATACCTAGGACCCCTCTCCCCTTCCTAGTAATAGTCAGATCGAGGACAATTTGTGTAATTTGTCTTTAGTATTTATTTTATGCAACATCTATCTTCTTTCTTTTGTCTGTCTGTCTGTCTGCCCCCCTCACCCTTTCACTTCCCCTCTCGGTAGGTTTTAATGAAAGATATTGCCACTCCCATACCAGCAGAAGAGGTGAAGAAAGTGGTCAGAAAATGTCTCGAGAAAGCTGCCTTGATCAATTACACTAGACTCACAGAATATGCCAAAATAGAAGGTCAGTGCAGTGAGCAATTGTGGAAGTGGCAGTGAGAGCCAACAATGCCTATTAACTGAATTTTCTATGAGAAGTCCTTTCCTTTCCTGAACAATCCTGTGCCATGGCAAAGGGAAATGTCTCATTAAAATCTCAGCTGGTGAACTGAAGAGCTTTTTCCTATTCATTGCTTTAATATGCCTCCTGGGACTCTGCTTGAATGAAAGACCCAGGATTCGTGCTTAAGTTGTCCTTTGTTCTTATTTTGAGTTTTCAAAAAACCAAAAGGTGTTTTCATGGGTTGCATTTTTTGGCATTACTGTAAGTATGTCTAACATTTAAACTATAGGCATCAGATTTTTTCCTGATCAGTAACAGTATAGTATTATGTAATTTTACTTTCTGTTCTGCAGTGTCACTCAAAAAGGAAGAAACTTGTTGATTATTGTGAGGGCTGAAATAAACTCATAGAACTTCCTTCGGGTTTTTAATTGCTTGCATTGTATTGATGCATTTGAAAGATTAGATCTCTTGAGAAAACTGTGCTTTTTGTTTTTCTTTCTTCAGGCTTTATTCATTAAGGATACTGATTTTTTTAAATGTTTAGAAATAAATAGATTGGATTTGTGGCAAAGTCACAAAATCAGCTTTTATACAACAGTTTTATCTAACAACATTAATTTATATCATTAAAAGTAACAGAAAGGCCTCAAGTTTTGTGCTCAAATTATCATAAAACTGGCTTACATAATAATACGTGAAGGATTAACTAGTATAGGGAAAACATTCTGCAGTTAATGTTACATACTTATCTGAAAATAAAAGTTTCTTACCTGAAAATAAAAGCAAGTCATCCTTTACAAAACTTTAGTAACTTTTGATATAAAATGATACTTAAGGATACACAAATTTATGAGGTAGTTGATATTAGGATAGTTTTACCAAAATTCAGATAGGGAAAAATATTGATAATTGTTTGTGTTATTATTCTTCTCTCCAAATATGGTCAAGCTTTCTAACAAGCATGCGATAACCAACCTCCTGAGTGATTAACAAAAAAGCCATCTCATCACTATAGCAACCAATATTATATCACAAGAGTAACAACATGAAACCTCCTTAGTTACCAGTTTAACTTCATTAATTATGATATCATGTTGTGTTAAAGCAAGAGCAGTGTACATTCGATCATTCGGGGAAAGTGGAAAATAAGCACATTGAGTTTCAGTCTTAAATACTTATTCAAATAATTTTCATGGTTTGGGAGTATTGAGTATTCTGATACAGATTGGAAGGGATGATGTTAAAATAGACATATTAAAGCCTTTCAAATCTGGCAAAGAGAAAAGTTGTGGGAACTTAAACAAACACTATTGTTTTATGTAAATGTTATGTACCCTACCCAAAAAAACCTGTAAGAATCATTTTGCTGTTAACTGAGTTAATATTTTTGTCTATTACCTTGTTCAAGGATACAGAAAAGATACATGCAGTATACTTTATGTTTGTATTTTATAGCCACAGAATTCATTTTAAGTGGATAGAAAACCTTTTTTTATTTGTACACATAAAAACAAGTCTGCGTTAGAGAAAAGCCTATGGTAGAGCCCGAAAGACAGTGAGCAGGAAACTCTCCTACCTATTTTCTTTTCTGAAGTCACTTCTCTCATATCTCTGGTCTAACGGAAAAATATTCTGGAAAATGGATCCTAGCAATCCACTCAGGTAGGAATGCCGAGCAGTCTTCTTTAAAAAACAGCAACAACAAAATGCTTGCACATTAGTTGAGAAAAACTTCTATGCTTTTTCATTATCTCTCTCCCTCTACGTTTTTCTTTAAAAAAAAAAGTATTTTTGTTTTATTCTCAGGACCAGACCAAGAAGCAAATCAAACTTAAGTTAGAAAGAAAATGGCCTATTACATTATATGAGCAACAAGGGTAGAGTTTGCTTTTCTCCTAAATTCTCTTTTCTTATGTTTTAGGCCCAGCAGAAAAGGAAACAGGTAATTAATATTTTTGCATGCACAAGGCATTATTTCTCATGTGGTGGTGTGATATTTTTTAAAGCACTTTGTTGAGACATGATTGACAAGCTAGCTGTACATATTTAATGTACACAACTTGATGAGTTTGGAGGTAAATAACTGTGAAATGATCATTGTAATCTATACCAGAAACCTGTTCATCACCTACAAAAGTTTCTTCCTGCCTTCTTTATTTATTATTATTAATATTTTATGATAAAAATATTTAACATAAGAGCTACCCTCTTGCAATTTCTTAAAGTGTACTATATTGTTAACTATCGGCATTCTGCTGTGTAGTAGGTCCCTAGGACTTATTTATCTTGTATAACTGAGACTTTGTGTCCTGTAAATAATACCACTTCATGTTCTCTTCTCCCAGCCCTTGGTAGTCACTGGTCTACTCTCTGCTTCTATGAGTTTGACTCTTTTATGTTTCTCATATAAGTGGTATCATCATATATTATTATATACTGTGACTGGCTTATTTTACTACTAAGCCAGAAATTCCTTCTTTCCTAAGGCTGATAATTTTCTTGTGTGTGTGTGTGTGTGTGTGTGTGTGTACTGCATTTTCTTCTTGCATTAATCTCTCAGTGAACATTTAGATTGCTTTCATGTCTTGCTTATTGTGAATAATGCTGCAATGAGCATGAGAGAGCAGATATCTCTTTGAGATCCTGATTTCAATTTTTTTGGATGTATATAAAGCATTGCTGAATCCTTTGGAGTTCTATATTTTATTTTTTCAGAAACCTCCATACTATTCTCCATAGTGGCTGCACCTAATTATATTACCACCAGTAGTATACAAGAGTTCTTTTTTCTCTACATCCTTGCCAGTACTTGCTATCTCTTGTTTTGTTTTTGTTTTAAATAATAGTCATCCTAACAGGTATAAGATGATATCTCATTGTGGTTTTGATTTGCATTTCCCTGAAGAATAGTGATGTTGAGCACCTTTTCATATACATGTTGGCCATTTGTATGTCTTTTGAACAATGTCTATTCAGTTTTGTTTGTTTTTTTGTTTGTTGTTTTTTTTTTTCATTTTTAAGTTGGGCTTTTTGGGTTTCTGCTATTGAGTTATAGGAGTTACTTAGATAGTTTGGATATTAACCCTTTCTAAAATGTACAGTGTGCAAATATTTCCTTCCAGTCTGTAGATTGTCTTTTTATTTTGCTGTTTCTGTTGCTGTTGTTGGTGTGATGTTTTGTCACTGATGAATAGCTCTCTTTTTCTCAGGGCTTCTATTAGATCAGTTTGATTAGGAATACTGAAAATGCTTTGATTTTATCAGAACTGTTGCTAGTGCCTTGTAGGGAAAGTATAGGCCATTCATCTCTAAAAGTTCAGCAATATTTTTTATATAAATTTAAAGCAAAAAAAACCTGAGGCTATATGAATAGTATACATTATGTTTTAAGCATATCCACTAATCTTATTTGGAAGCTGTCACCGATATTTGAAGGGCTCTTACAACAAGAAAAGAGGACCATCTTCCTTTATCACTCTTGAAAATAACAGAATAAAAAGCATAAATGCTATTAAATAAAAAGTAAGCAGTTATTAACTTTAAAAGTTGTTAATCACAGGAATGAACAGAGGTTATGAAATCCCATTTGGAAATTGCTAGGAAAGAGTTCCCTGAGTTGCTGAAATTTTTAATGTTCTATTTTTTTTTTTGCACCCCTTATCACAATTACTAATTTAACTGCACCTGCCTGTTATTGTCTGTTTCTCCTCTCTATCCCCTCTTCAGCCCCGTGCAGGCAGGGTCCTTACTGATTTGTTCACTGTTGTATTCTTGACACCCACTGCTGTGCTTGCTGACACAAAAGTAGGCACTCTGGACTTTGGAGAGAGGTAGGAGATTAGCTAGTTCCATCCGAAAACAGTGCAACGAGAGACAAATGGTAAAACTTCCAAATCCTAGCATTCTAATTTTGGTCAAATTTTGTGTGCAATGTTAAAAGCAAGTTTACGTGGATTGTTTTTGACTGAAGTCTTCCATTAAGGGCTTTATTTCTTTTTTCTTTTCTTTTTTTTTTTGTGTGTGTGTGTCTTACCTTTTTCAGTATTTGACCCTAGAAAGTGACAGGAACAAAACACTCAGAGCCATGAAGAGGAGAAAGAACATACCTACAATGATTGCTAAGTGCACTTTAGAGAAAAATGAATTAGAAAAAAATACGGGACTGATTATCCCCTCTTATGACAGTACATTGTAATAGCAGTAGTCCCATGCTCTTTAGCAAACTTTTTCTAAACCTCTTAAGGCATTTTATCCCCCACATTCCTGTTGCAAAAACAGCTTTCATCCTAGTTTACACACAAGAAATTTAGGGTTGTTCACGGCTTTCTCACTGCCATGGAGTAAATAACTCAGCCAGCTGGAACTAGACTTAGGTAGTCCCTAACCTGCAAAAGCTATGCTTCTTCCCCTAGGAGATATGAAAGGATCAGAGTATGCCTTCTTGAAGCCTGGGGCAGAGGCACTGTGTAGAGTTGCGTGACCTCCTTAAAAAGAAGAGAGAAGAGGAGGGAGTTGTCCCCTGTGTACCTTGCTTCCATCAGACAGAAATCTGCTCCTCATAGTGACTTATCAGTCCATACCACTGGTCAACTGTACAGGTCACAACTCCAGGAAAAATACTTTTATTAAAATTAAATGCTTGTTTAGAAAAGAGAAAAATCAGCCAGGTATAGTGGCTCAGATGTGTAATTCCAGCACTTTGGGAAGCCAAGGCGGGTGGATCACCTGAGGTCAGGGGTTCCAGACCAGCCTGACCAACATGGTGAAACCCTGTCTCTACTAAAAATACAAAATTATCTGAGAGTAGGGGTCCATGCCTCCAATCCTAGCTACTTGGGAGCCTGAGGCAGGAGAATTGCTTGAACCTGGGAGGCAGAAGTTGCAGTGAGCCGAGATCATGCCATTGCACTCCAGCCTGGACAACAAGAGCTAATCTCCATCTCAAAAAAAAAAAAAAAAAATCAGTGTACATTTATGTAATTTAAATTGATTGAAGGGAAATCTAATCTTAATTTATGCATGTTCTGAAGTAACAGAAGAGGGGGTTTTTAGAAATGTTGTTATATTTCAGGGTGGGCATGGTGGCTCATACCTTTCATCTCAGAACTTTGAGAGGCTGAGGCAGGAGGATCACTTGAGCCCAGGAGTTCAAGACCAGCTTGGGAAACAGACCTGATCTCCACACACAGACACACACACACACACATGCACGCGCTCTCTCTCTCTCTCTCCCTCTCTCTCTCTCTCAGTATTAGCGATCTCACTGCAACTTCCTGCCTCAGCCTCCTGAGTAGCTAGGACTATAGGTACATGGTACTGTCAAGATCTCCTGCTTGAACTCAGGAGTTTAAGGCTGCAGTGAGCCGTGATAATGTGGCTGCACTCCAGCTTGGGTGACAGAATGAGACCCTGTCTCAAAAAAAAAGTTACATTACGGTATTAGCGTTTGGCAGCAGGTTAACCTAGCAGGGTTACCTTGTAAGTGTTCTTGGTGGGAAGATGCTTTTAAAAGTGGGTAAGAATGAAAACATCAGTTGCATGTGAAAAAACTCAAATGGCTTGATAATACTTTAACACAGTAGTTTCTTGAGCATTCTAATAATTTTCCTCAGTTTATACTCTCTGGAATAGAGTCAAGCTTTACCCAAAATTTATCGTAATTTCGTCATCTACTGACTGCCTATATGTCCCAGAAGTTTGGTTTTCTTTTTTTCTTTTTTTTTTTTTGAGACAGATTCTCACCTTTTTGCCCAGGCTGGAGTGCAGTGGCATGATCTCGACTCACTGCATCTTCCACCTCCCAGATTCAAGTGATTGTCCTGGCTCAGCCTTCCAAGTAGCTGTGATTACAGGTGTCTGCCACCATGCCCGGCTAATTTTTTTGTATTTATAGTAGAGATGAGGTTTCACCATGTTGGCCAGGCTGACCTCAGGTGATCCACCCGCCTCAGCCTCCAAAAATGCTGGGATTGCAAGTGTGAGCCATGGCACCTGGCCTGTCCCAGAAGCTTTCTATTTATACTGCTTCATTTGTTCCTTAAATAGCTCTACAAAATAGGTATTTTGTGGAGAGGTCACTGAGACTTTTGGGGAAAAGAAGCATTAACCTGTACAAGATCTTGCTGTTGCCATTAAAACTGAACAGACATGAGATTCATACTTACTTTCTCTCAGATACCAGAGCCCTCTTCACATTCTTTTCACTGGCTGCCATGCCTCCAAGACTGGTTCAAAGTAATGGCATTTTATGATAAACACCTCAGCTGCATCACAAAAGCCAAGGGTTAATATGAATAAAAGCCACTCTTTCTAAAAATAATCATAATTATTTAGTAAAAAGAGAAAATGTTTACATACCAGGCACTACTTTTTTTTAATATTTCAAGTTCTGGGGTACCTGTGCAGAATGTGCAGGCTGGTTACATAGGTATACACATACTATGGTGGTTTACTGCTTCCTTCACCCCGTCATCTACATTAGGTATTCCTCCCAATGCTGTCACTCCCCTATCCCGCCATCCCCTGCCATCCCTTCCATAGTCTCCCAACCCCAAATAGGCCCTGGTATGTGATATTCCCCTCCCTGTGTCCATGTGTTCTCATTGTTCAACACCCAGTTATGAGTGAAAACATGCAGTGTTTGGTTTTCTGTTGTGTCAGGTTGCTGAGAATGATGGTTTCCAACTTTATCCATGTTCCTACAAAGGGCATGAAATCAGCCTTTTTATGGCTGCATAGTATTCCATTGTGTATATGTGCCACATATTTTTTATCTAGTCTATCATTGATGGACATTTGGGTTGATTCCAAGTCTTTGCTGTTGTGAAGAGTGCTGCAATAAACATACATGTGCATGTGTCTTTATAATAGAATGATTTATAATCCTTTGGGTATATACCCATCAATGGGATTGTTGGGTTAAATGGTATTTCTATTTCTAGATCCTTGAGGAAGTGCCACACTGTCTTCCACAATGGTTTAACTAATTTACAATCCTATCAACAGTGTAAAAGTGTTCCTATTTCTCCACATGCTCTCCATCATCTGTTGTCTCCAGATTTTTTAATGATCACCATTCAAACTGGCGTGAGATGATATCTCAATCTGGTTTTGATTTGCATTTCTCTATTGACCAGTGATGATGAGCTTTTTTTCATATGTTTGTTGGCTGCATAAATGTCTTCTTTTGAGAAGTGTCTGTTCATATCCTTTGCCTACTTTTTGATGGGGTTGCTTGTTTTTTTCTTGTAAATGTGTTTAAATTCTTTGCAGATTCTGAATATTAGCCCTTTGTCAGATGGAAAGATTGCAAAAAGTTTTTCCTATTCTGTTGGTTGCCAATTCACTTTAGTGATAGTTTCTTTTGCCGTGCAGAAGCTGTTTAGTTTAATTAGATCTCATTTGTCAATTTCTGCTTTTGTTGCCTTTGCTTTTGGTGTTTTAGTCATGAAGTCCTTGCCCATGACTATGTCCTGAATGGTATTGCCTAGGTTTTCCTCTAGGGTTTTTATGGTGTTAGGTCTTATGTTTAAATCTTTAATTCATCTGGAGTCAATTTTTGTATAAAGGGTAAGGAAGGGATCCAGTTTCAGCTTTCTGCATATGGCTAGACAGTTTTCTCAACACCATTTATTAAATAGGGAATCCTTTCCCTATTGCTTGTTTTTTTCAGGTTTGTCAAAGATCAGATGGTTATAGATGTGTGGTGTTATTTCTGAGGCCTCTGTTCTGTTCCATTGTACCAGGCACTATTCTGAGCACTTTACATGTAATGTGTCAACTCGTTTACTCCCCACCTCCTCACCAAGGAGGAATCTGCTCAGTCACCCAGGTTGGAGTGCAGTAGCACGATCTTGGCTCACTGCAACCTCTGCCTCCTGGGTTTAAGTGATTCTCCTGCCTCCTTCTTGAATAGCTAGGATTGCAGGTGCCTGCCACCAGGCCCGGCTAATTTTTGTATTTTCAGTAGAGATGGGGTTTCATCATGTTGGCCAGGCTGGTCTCAAATTACTGACCTCATGATCCGCCCACCTCTGACTCCCAAAGTGCTGGGATTACAGGTAATTCATTTACTTCTTAAGACAATACTTTGCAATAAATGTATTATTATTATTACTCCTTTTTTAGAAAACTGAACCAGAGATGTTATATAGCGTGTCTGCAGTCCCATAGCTAGTAAGTGTGAGATCAGAGCCCACTATCTGTCTATTGATCTCTTTTTACATGCCCCACCCTTGATGAGCTTGTCTAGTTAAATTTGCACTCTATTAAAATCTTTTTATTTTTCCCCACACACTTCACAATGTCAGGTGTCAAAAGTGATTACAATTTGCAAAACTTACCCCTCCAGCCCAGATTTCTCTCCCTTTTCTGCTTTATTTTCTTCCACAGTCTTTTATTATAATCTAACACAATGTATAGTGCATTTATCCCACTTTATTGCCCTAGAATGTTAGTTCCAGGAAGACAGAGGATTTTGCATTTTAACAACTTCTTATCCACAGTACCAAGGGATGTGCCTGGCACAATTTTGGTACTCAGTAAATATTTATTGGATAAACAAATGAATTTATGGTACAAAATTTTAATCAGGCTACTTATAGCAGAAAGAACATACATAAACTGGCCAGCTGGCTTGCAAAAAGTCATTCAAACCAATTACCGAATAATTAAAATTTAGGGCAAAAACCAGCCACTAAAATAACAGGATTGGAAAAAATAAAGCTGTAATTTCATGCCCTTATCATGGCATGGAGAAGTGGGGAAGCCCTAATGCTGGATCAGAGAAGCCAGAAGCTATAAATAGCAGTTGCATTAACAATGCCCAGTAATGTAGCCTGATTTGATTGTTTTTGTAACCCAGCATGCTGGTTATTTGTGACTCATAGGTCTCTTCCATCATAGTTTTTTCCACTGAGAATTCTTCCAATTCTCCATTGGCAGCACAAATTAGCAGAATAAAAGGATTTTAAAATATTGTAATGGGTTAAATAAATCAAAGAACTTCCCTCTGAATATCTTCTTTCTTTCTTTGGAATTATTTGTATGTTTCATAGCAACAATTAAACTGGACATTTCTAGAAAGCAGCTGTTATTAATCTTGGGGTTATAAACTGATACCATTTCATTGAATTGCCTTTTTTGTGCTAAGAAATCTTTGACTTACAGTGTTAAAAAATCAACTAGTTTTTTCCTTTAATTTTATCGCTAACCATACTAGCTATATAATAGTGAGATCTTTATTTTATTTGTAATCCTAGCGTTCAAACATGACACTAAAACATCATGATCCTAATTATGTTTTAATCACGTGCCTTGTTGATGCAAGTTAGATATTATTTTAAAAGAATAATCAATTTGTTCTTTAGTTCAAAGACTTTCTTGCAGAGTACAGTCATACATCTGATAACATTCCCTGCTGTTTCCTGAAAATTATATAGCATATTGTGATTTAAGATTAAAAAAAAAAAGCCGGGCGCGGTGGCTCAAGCCTGTAATCCCAGCACTTTGGGAGGCCGAGGCGGGTGGATCACGAGGTCAAGAGATCGAGACCATCCTGGTCAACAAGGTGAAACCCCGTCTCTACTAAAAATACAAAAATTAGCTGGGCATGGTTGTGCGTGCCTGTAATCCCAGCTACTCAGGAGGCTGAGGCAGGAGAATTGCCTGAACCCAGGAGGCGGAGGTTGCGGTGAGCCGAGATCGCGCCATTGCACTCCAGCCTGGGTAACAAGAGCGAAACTCCGTCTCAAAAAAAAAAAAAAAAAAAAAAGATTAAAAAAAAGTGTCGCGGGGGAGACTGCTGCTTGGGACTTGCCTGGATGTGAGATCTTTTGCATAGATTTGGTACCTAGGCTTATGGTGAACCCAGAAACGTGGAGGTGCCCTGAACAAAAGGTAGCATGGAATGAATAAGCAAAATCTTTAGCGATAAGGATTTTTCTTGGCCCTCCGATTGCCAGGTTCCCAGGTTTAACCGCCGTGATCTTATTTTCAGAGCCTCAGTTGAATGGGGTAGAGATACTTTCCCAGAGGCCCATAGTGCCTACTTTTTTGAGAGGAGAAATTGTATTGTGGCGGTCTTATGTCATTAGAATGTGTGTTTCCTCTGGTTGGTGTTTTAATTTAACACTCCATTGTCACATGATAGCAACAAATAATAAAATCTTTTCTGCTTAGGAATGTTTGTGTCTAGAGGCCACATGTTTATAAAAAGCTACACAATTGATGAAAATGTTTAGTTAGTGATGAATAATTTTTACTAATATTTCTAAGATGATATAACAGTTTTCTCTCATAAGAGTTTTATGTGGTTCCTTATAAAGTTAATCTGAATTTTGAGTATCATCTGTGTCTATGAACTGAAGTTTCTAAAACCTAAATAACTGACCTCAAATTTCACGTTTCTGTAGGCAATAACAATAGCAAAAGGTAATTTGTATCTTAAACTGAATCCTCACCCTAAAAAGAATTGAATAGATAATTAAAGAATTTCCATTCAGACTTTTGGACAGTGTGGCTTGGATAATGAGAACTTGGCCTGAAAGTAAAACCTCTGTGACCATTTCTGCATCTAAGTCACCTGCTAATTAAGGACAAATTGATAGATACAAATTGTTTGCTTTAAAACAAAGAGAATGACCTATTGTCTTTTTCTTTAGAATATTTAGGAAATTATAAATTTGTTCAAGGTTTTAGTTTATAATGCAATATATGTATGAATTGTAAAAACGCATTGGTTGAGCTATACTGATCTAGTATTCATGATCACCTGAATCACCTGGATAGGGATATACATATATATATATATATATATATATATATATATATATATATACATATATATATATATATCTCACAAAAGTAACTTTCAATTTGAGATATATATATATATGTAACACATAGTTTATATACATATATATATATACACACACACATATATGCATGATTTTTCAACTTTGTTATTGGAAAATATTGGTTTTCTGAGTTGTCTGTATATTTTTCAATTTTATATATTATTTGGAAAATACTAGTTTTCTGAGTTATCATCCCAGTGTTAGCAAGTATTATATAATATCAAAAGTATCATCACTTTTAATATCACCCTTATCAAAGTATTGAGAAGCTATCAAGTTTATAACAGATACAAGTTTTCTAAAATTCTCACTTTCCTTGAAGACTCTAATAATAGCATTGTGGTAACAAACACTGTTTTTTTTTTTTTCTTAAAGTGACATGTTTACTTTATTTTCTTTCAGAAAATGTCTGCCAGATATCCAACTCTGAATAACTATATGTTGTCAGTACTCTTTTCAACCAAAAATGATACTGTAAGTGGAGGGAGTAGGGAGGGAAGCAGTCACTTTAGTCCTGGATGCAAATAGTCACACAAATACTTTTCCTTGAGACAGTCATTCATTGTACTTCAATATGCAAAAGTGCTTTAGACAAACTTCCCATTTTGTCACACATACTATTTAAAAATGTATATGTAAGGGCAGAGATTTAATCAAAATAATAATTTTCACTGTTTCATTAAGAACAGCTTTAAGTGACACTTTGTTTTTCTTTTACTTGAGTGCATGATAGTAAAGAATACAATGACAATTATAATTTGCAACCACAGCCTTGATTCATGCGAAAACAACAGTGATATGTAATTACATACCATTGCTTTCGCACCATTAGTGTAAATGTCAACAGGGTTTAAAAGACAAAAACATTTAGTATTACCTGTGAAAGTAATTTTGATCTTTCAGATCTCTGAAAGGTCTTAGATGGTCTGCCCAGTAGTCCATTGGCCACACGCTGAGAACTATTGCTCCATTCCATCAATCAACTAGCTGAAAGATATTAACCAAAATAAGATGAGTTTCACAGTAACAACCAAACTGTAAGGCATCCAGGAAATAGTTTTGACAAAAACAAGCAAAACTTTATAGACCGCTATGAAGAAAAACTCACAAGTCATAGAAAGTAATCTAGATAGAGGTAGAGCCATTCCATGACCTAGGAGGGATGTCTTAATGATATAAGATGTAAATTCTTCCCCCAAATTAACCTATAACTTCATTCCAGTATCTATGAAAATTCAAGTTTTTAAATTGTTACATTTACTTTAAAATTTAAATATAGTATACTGAGTAAGTCAACTTAGGAAAAAAAAAGTGTTAGAGACATGTTTTACCAGATCTAAGACAAGTTACAAAGCCATTATCAAAGCCCATGATACAGCCCACAGAGTAGAAACATAGCGTCAGATCCATGTATAAATGAGAGCCTGATATACGTCATTTGTAGCAAATGTGGAGACAAATCAGTGGTAAAAGGTGTTTGGGAGATGGATACAGATGAACTCGATAGAAACCTGGTCTCCAGAGAGATTATAGATCTAAATGCAAAAAAGAAAGTATCTACCACTATAAATTTAGTATTTCTCTTGATTGTAACTGTTCCCAATGGTTTTTACTTTCTCACTTCTTAGATGACTTTCCAAGTTTGTCTAATACCTGAGTTAAAACAAAATTGTTTTAACTTTTTTATAAAACATAGAGTGCCCCCATTTTAGTTCGTTTTCTACATAGAAAAAAATAAAACACTTAGATAATGGATCAGAAATAGTTAAGTATATCCAAGATTTTCCAGGATCTGGAAAAATTATATACTTCAAAAAACTACTCTCTAGTAGGTATATGTCTTCTATTTTAAAAAAAGAAAAATAAAAAGTTAAACACATACAAAGTATTCATGTAAAGTCTTCAGTTTATTCCTTATTCAGAACTATTCTCTTGGCCATGATCTGTAACATTCTGAACAGCATGTTCTTCCTTCCTCCCTCCTCCTTCCTCTGAAGATGCATGGAAATCTCATTACAAGTGTTCAACACCTGTTTTCTAAAAGGTCTCAAGAAAGATGTCAGTTTGCTCAGCTCACTTGACAGTGTGTCATGTGCTTGTTGTTTGTTACTTTTGTATAGAATGCGATTCACAGATAAATGCAGTCTTGAAATAACAAGGCTTCTTCCTTTCACAAGCAATTTTATAGAATTTGTCAGTCTCCAAAGACAGAATTTGAAAGCAACTGACTGGTGACCCCTCATTTACTTACTAACAGGTGCCAACAGGTACACCAAGAGACATAGCAGCATGACTTTCATGGCACCTTGTTAATCTGAGTAGGTTACATGTATGAAAAAGTCTTTTCCAATAGTACAAAACTAGAGTGATGCAAACTGACAGGTTTCTACCTCTTTATTTATCAATAGGGTTTATAAGGACCCAAAGACTGCACAAATGAAAGAGTTTGCCAAATTAAGAAGGGTTCATTACTTGTAGGCCATAGCTAAATGACTGTATAGCTTCAAGCGATAAATTAAAAGTCCTAATTGAAGTGTTTTAAAAGGCACATACACACATACACACATTTTAATTTCAAAGAGGAGCCCTTTAAAATATCCATGAGGCATCAATGCATACACATACATTCACAGTGATTGGCAAATTCGGGATGTTAGAGCTGTAGAAATATTCAAGGTGGCACTAAGCCCAACCCTACTTTGTAAACCTGGTCTTTTACACTTGTCAACTGGGAGACATTCTCTAAATCTTTGCATGCCCTAAAACTTGATTATATATAAAAGGAAACAAAGACATACATACAGACATCTAGATCTTTTGACTCACTTCTCATAATCCAAGACTGCAAATCTTTTTAACTGTTATCTTTCATATTGCCGTTACTGTCTCCAAAAATATTCTCTTTCCTTCTCCTTCACCTTCACCTTGCCTTGTAGCTGGCAAGACTCTGGAGTCCCTGTCCCCTGCCATTGCCTATTGAACAGACCATCTTCACCTTCCTGCCTTGCTGTGCCCTGCCTTGCCTGTATCCCTATTGTTCACAGGCAGATATTCTCCTGGAGTATGGAAAAAAGAGTTAAAGCAAGGGTCAGGCAGGAAGTGAGAGTGGAAGCATGATGGTGCTCCTTTTATGAATAATACAAATGGCATGGAAAGGATGTATTAGGTAAATGCAATTAAAAAAAACAGGAAGGAATAGGCATGAAATTAAAGATGCTATAGACTTTATGTAATTCAGTATTTTATTTTCAGTTTCTGAATTTGAATAATATTTAGAAGAAATGGATACAATGTATATATAAAGAACAAGATACCAGGGAGGGGACTATTCATCAGTTTCAGCTATTGAATGTGTATGTGTATATATACACATATATGCATATATTGTGTATATGACATGGCTGAAGAACAGTCTTTTTTGAGACAGGGTCTCTGTCACCCAGGCTGGAGTGCACTAGTGTAATCACAGCTCACTATATTCTCTGTCTCCCAGGTGGGCTCCTCCCTCAGCCTCCTGAGTAGCTGGGACCACAGGCACTCACCACTATGCCTAGCTAATTTTATTATTATTATTTTAGGTAGAGACAGGGTTTCACCATGTTGCCCAAGCTGGTCTCAAACTCCTGAACTCAATCAATTCACCCACCTTGGCCTCCCAATGTGCAGGGATTATAGGCATGAGCCATGATGCCCAGCCAAGATCAGTCTTTAAAAAAACATAGCTGGGTGTCGTGGCTCATGAATGTAATCCCAGCACTTTGTGATGCTGATACAGAAGGATCACTTGAGCTCAGGAATTTGAGAGGAGCCTGGGAAACATAGTGAGACTCTGTTTGTATAAAAAGAAATTTAATTAGTTGGCTATGAAGATCGCTTGAGCCTGGGAGTTCGAGGCTGCAGTGAGACATGATCATGCCACTGCACTCCAGCCTGGGTGACAGAGCAAGACTTTATATAAACAATATTTTAAAGCTATTACACAATTAGCTGGCAAAATTACCAGTGGAAAAAAATTATGTTATCATTAAAATCCTATTACATAGTTATATCCAGAGTTAATCAGAGCAAACTAAGTAGACAGCATAGAAAACTCTGTTTTCTTCTGGTGGTGAGTGCCTGTGGTCCTAGCTACTCAGGAGGCTGAGGGCGGAGGATCACTTGAGCTCACCTGGGAGATAGCATAGAAAGCTTTCTTCTTCCTCAAACCTTTATAGTCTTTGCAGCCAGCAATGCTGTAGACATATTTATCCCTGCGAGCAGTGCTGTAGGCATATTCATCCCTTAGCTTTTCTTCATAAACTTCAGGAGAGCCAAGGTCTCAATGAAAAGACAACTTTAATAAAATTCAAATTGAGATGTCTCTGTTTCCTGCCTTTCGTAAATCACGTATGAAAAGAAGCCTGTGACAAATGATAAACCAAATCATTTTTGCTTGTGGGTTCTAGAATCTTTTCTCTGTAATTCCATCACCATCATCTCCTACTTTAGAATCTTAAAAGGAAATTGTGCCTCAATATTCCACCCAAAAAAAAGTCTCACAGAGTCACTGACTTTCACCTATATCTGACATTTTATGGCTCACCGCTCATGAGTCAGCACTTACTGTTGACTTATGGAGACTGCTCAGTTTGGATTCAGTCCAGCTGCCATTGGCCTATACTCTAGTGACCAATTCTTCTTTGTTCAACAGTGGGCCATTGGCTTAAAATGAATTTACCGATATGAAAAATAATCTGGGTAAAGTAGTTAATGTGACTGGGTAAAGTAGTTAATGTCACAGAGCAGTTATTCCAAAGCATATAGCATGGTTAATTCCAGGGAAATATTAAGTAGAACTCTTACTTTAAATGACAGGGTCATTAAGTGAGTTGGTCCCAAAAGGAGCCATGAAAGTAGGAGGCCACAGACCTATTGTTTTCAAACAAATGTGGCATTAGTATTCGTGTGGATTTTAAATACCTATCAGGAGACTATACAATCCTGGGTTAATTATTTTCATTTATATATAGGATTGCCCAAATATGGACACTATCCTATCTGGGAATCAGTTCAGATTCTGCAGAAAAAGTCACGTTTTGCCTGAAATTAGGTTTATATAAAGGTATAGCTTGATTTCAGAGGAAGGGGGAAATAATCGAAGTTTACATAGGTCACCTTTGTTTTTAACTTTGTTTTCCATAACTACTGGTAGTTCTCAAAGTGCATTCCCTACACCAGTATCATGAGAATCACATGGCAACTTGTTAGAAATGCAGATACTTGGGCCTTGCCCAAAACTTACTGAATCAGAAACTTGGAGTGATGCCAAGTAAATTGTGTTTTAGCAAGTCCTCCAGGTGATTCTGATGCATGCTGAAGCCGAGAAATGGAGATCTATACTGAAGGTACTCCATTCATTGATGAAAGCAGTACATAGTCCAGTACTTGTGGAACCATAATATCATTTGGATTGCAGTCAGATAAAATCAGTGACTCCTCATTTTCTTTCATTAATTGGTAGTGCCAGGTCTTGGAGATGTCACAGATAGTGGAGCAATTATAGGCCAGTTGACTCTAAAGAACTGAGAAAGTAAGTTGAGTTTTGGGAACCCTCTCGCCCCCAGATTTTGAGGCAGTCTTCTTCCCAAGTTATATATTATCTTCTCTAGGGTACTAAGTCCAAAAGTTCCTTAGATGCATCTAGTCACAAGTTCTAAAGAACTGGCAGACAGATGGCAGGGTCAGGAATGGGTTGTTTTGTTTAATGGGTAAGGAAGTGCCTAATTTCCCACCCTCCTATCTTGGAGTAAGAAAGCTTATAAGTGTTGAGATCTGGCCAGAATTGACCTCCTGGAGCCTACTTGTCCTAGGCTTTAGCACCGTGTTGCTTACCACAGGTTGCTGTGGCTGGAACTGAAGGATTGGTCAGAAAATCTAGATAAAAGTTTAGACTTTCCAACTGAGTCATCAGTCTGGACTATGCAAAGAGGAAGGACATTGACAATCAGAGTTAAGATTCAAATTAGAATAGACTGGGGACTAAAGGGGCTTATAGTTTATAAAGGAACAGAAGGCATCTAACATTGATGAGTTACCTAAGATATTTTCTGATCTCTGTAATTACAACAATTTTTTATGTGCGCATAGCATTGTGTATACATGTGTGAGAGTGTGTAATGCAGTGCTGCCTTATATTTCTGCAGGGGAACAACTAGGGGATCAATCACTACCTACTTTAGTGGGGAGAGGGAAAAGGAGGGATCCATTCCACCATTTCTTCAGCTGGGCCTAAGGGTAGATAAGTTTTGCCAGCAAGGGGTCCACAAGAGAGGAGGCTGACGGTCCTTGTTACTGGCTGACATTTGGGGTTCCTAGAAGAAGGAATCAGATGCTGCGCCTTTTGCCCGATTTCCTTGTTCTTTACAAGCTCTCAAGGTAAAGTGTTACCTCAGAGAGTGCCCCAGGTGACTGCTTCCATGTGCTCATATTCCTGCTCTTGCCAAACTATTGTCCTGCCTTTAATTTGTTTTACTAGATAGTAAAGATTTTTCCATTTTCTCCCCTTTTCCACACCTCTTTTCTGATTTTCCAAAATTATCTCTACAGTCCCTTATTAAGATTTTTATGTTTCTCACCTCAGCTATCTCCTGAAGTTTGTTAGCTATCAGGAGTAGTTTCTCAGCTATCAGGAGTTTGTTATCATCCATCTGATTTATAGTCATTAGCTGGAGAGGGAAGCAGCAGAGGGGTGAGCGAGTGCTTTTCTCTGAAAGGGAAGGGAAGAGGTGTAAGACTTCCACTTTGGACTGTTGCTAGCTTTCTAAACTCAAACACACACCCCCACAATAATTTTGTTCTGAAAAACTCCGTATGATATATATAGCAATTTAAAGCTCTCTTGTTGATGCATCTTTGATCCTATTTCTTGCAAGCAAATAACCCTGTTCTTGCATGTGGATTACATTTAATTCACTATCTTTACCGACTTTGTAACAGATTGTCTTTATGTTGACCAAAAACGAATGATAGGTTGCCATGTTCTACCTTATAATCTGGTTAGAAAGAGATATATATGAGTTATTTGAAGGCAGAAATGTCTTAAATCATTGTATCCCCTCAGTGGCTAGAAAAGTACCTTACATGGAATAAAATATTTGTTGAATCAAATTCAGGGCCACAAAATCTGGGGAGTTTAAAAACAAACAAGAAATGAGTGCATATATAGGAATTATTTTTTTCATGCTCCCTAGCTGATCATCATGGCCTAGATGCAAAGGAGGGAAGAAGATAGACAGTATTGGGATGGGATTATTGCCATAGTCCTTCAAGCTAAAACTGTCTTCAACACTGTTTATTGTTTAGCTGCAAGTACAGATACAATCTACTCATTAAAAGTTACGGTCATGGTGAGTGGAGGTAAGGACATTTAAAATCTCTCTTCTCAAAATTAATTTGTGACAATTGTTATATAATATGTGCATCAATCAAATCATGTGACATTATTAGCAAATACTCTTTTTATTCTCCAATTAAAAATTTTTTAAAGTTAAGGCCAGAGCATGACAAGTTACTACATATCATATATGGATAAAAGGAAGGGATCTCTTGGTCTTCTTCCCACATCCTGGCATAAGCTTCACCATGAGCATCATTGTGCATCCACCACTAGGGACTTTGACAGGAAATAGCAGCAAGGGAGGCAACCCAGTACAGTGTACCAGGAGTATGCCCCTTTCAGAGGCTATGAAAACCTACAAACCAAACAGTCAAGCTGTCTTCTTATATCTTTCCATCTCCTATCCCCTGTTCCAGTGGGATCGCTTCTTAAATATACAGAGGTATAATTAAAAATTAATTGTTTCAGTGAGCCAAGTACTCTTCGGTTTTCTATTTCGGTTATAGAAAACCAAAAGTGTTCCAGAGCAACGAAGAATCATAGCCAAGAACAATGCATTGAAATTCATCAAGAAACCTTGCTACTTTTAGCATGTTTGTTTTAAATGTCACTATTTGAAATATATTACATCAATCAGCAATTTGGTGTGAAGCTTAAAGGATGTAGAGCCATCTATGGTGCTTCAGAAATGTTACAAAATGAGTGAAAGAAAACATTTTAAAGAAGAATTCTCAAATATTCCCAATGTTCAGCTTTTTAATGGAGCTATTGATAACCTTGTTATCTAATAGAGTTATGACTACAGAATGCATTAAACTTCTTGGCCATAGCCAAATGGATGAAACCAGAGACAAAATCCAGTGTACTTGATAAAAATGCTATCTATTTAAAGTATTAGAGTGGCCATTATGTTCAAGTACAAAGTTTTGATCCTCTCAATAAACTTAATCTAGGAAGAATAAATGTTTTAGAACTTTTAAAATTTCACTAGGACACAGGGTACTCTCAGAGTTTGTACTTAAGGTAGTGTCACATGTAAAAGCTGATTTTGAAAGATTCACACATAATAAGTTCTAAGGTTGGTTCTGTTATTATTTTCTATTATTGTGTATTTGTGGCTAAGGATGTGGAGTAGGGGGATTTGTACATGATTTTTATTCAGAAAGTTAAAATAGGAAAAAAAATTCAAGTATTTTAGTAACATTACTTCTGTCTGTATGACATCAGAGGTAAGATTTTAATGTCATCTCAGCCAGCAACAAATTGTATGAACTGAGACACCTTTAACCTCTCCAAGAATCTGGAAATGGAGAATCATGATTCTCTAATTTACAGAATGCTTGTGAGGATTTGGTAGAGTATGTCGGATTTATTTTTCCTACCTACTTTAGTGATTTAAAATAAGTTAAATATTCTAAACTGAAACAATGTTATACATTGTAAAATCTGCAAACATGCAGAGAGTTAGGCAAAGTTCAAATAGTGCTATTCCCTAGCACTGAAGTATGTAGGAAAAATATTCTTAATCTTTGATACATAAATAAATTTTATTGCCTTTCCCTTTCTTTAAGAAAACCATGTTATACACATTTATGGGTACATTAAATAATATAATACAATATATAAGTACAACATTTATAGGAGGCATAGATTGCCTCAGCTAGAAGGAATTTTAGAAATTATCTGGTTTGGTGCTTCTTAGCATTTGTTTGGTTTATAGACAACTTTGAGAATCTGCTGAAAGATATGGTCCTTCTCCCTCACCCCACAAATGGCTCTACACAAAAATTAGTACATAATTTAAGGAGTTCAAGAACCTTCTGACTCCCAAACTTAATACTCTTCATC
This sequence comes from Saimiri boliviensis, assembly GCF_048565385.1. Taxonomy (NCBI): domain Eukaryota; kingdom Metazoa; phylum Chordata; class Mammalia; order Primates; family Cebidae; genus Saimiri; species Saimiri boliviensis. The sequence goes on from NC_133458.1 coordinate 34,590,911, forward strand.
TAAAAATGGAGAAATTAAGAAAGATAAGTGATGTCCTCTTGAAGCTTAAAGGTTATTTTGAAGACATTTTCTGAGAAAGTTTTCATTTCTGAAGAAAGCTTTTTCTTTAAGAATTTCAGAACTAAACATTTATCAGTTACTTGAGAAGGATTATCAGGCTACAGCTGCATTTTATCGTGAGATTGGTCTCTTACCCACCCTTGATGTATTAGATACAGATGAGATCTTTGCAATCCCATGCAAAATTTAAAAATTGGAGTATTGATTGAATTTTTTTATCATGCTTTTCCTCTCATAATTATTCTGCTGCATTTTCAGTAAACATTTATTAAATACCTGCCGTGGTCCAAAGCCTGCACAAGATAACTGTATGAATGAGACTCAGTTTCTGACTTCGATCTAATACAGTTTAGCAACAGACTCATGAGCCTGTAATAGGGAAGTTCAGAGAGAGGAGCAACTCCTTCAGTCCCAAAAGTCAGAGAAGGTCCAATTTTAAGGTAGCATTAAAGTAGAGCCTTGAAGGAGAGTGGGAGTTTGTCAGGCAGAGATTCAGATAGCCTAACTGCATGTTTGCAGATTTTACAATTCACAATTATATTTTTCAGTTTAGAATATTTAACTTATTTTAAATCACATTTATGTGGAAATGTAGTTAGTGCTAAAATATATGGGATGTTTCACTGAAGACTGTGCAGCATCATTCTCTAAGCCACGAAGTCTCCAAACCTCAGAATCACACTACTCTCTGGCCTGCAAATTCTGGCCACTCAACAGTGGCTCACAAATTCTTCCTCTGGAGTATCTGTGCATCTTTCCCTTCTTTTCTGTTCCTAGTATCATCTTTCCATAGCTCACTATTCTGTTAAACCAGATCTTCAGGATCCATGTCACACACTTTCACCAGTCCTTCTTGCACACAACCACCAAATACATTTTCCTAAAATTAATTTATTCTGAGACCCTTCTAAGAAACATTTGCCCCAAGTTATTCATAGGATGTAGTCATCTAGTCTACTTATTATCTTATTTAAAGTCTGCTGTGATCACCCATCATTCTTGGGACATTCTTACTCCAGCCAGACAAGTACAAGAGCCCACATATTCAAGTCTCACCTTCACTGCTTTTTAGCTGCTGCCTTTATCTCTTTGAGCATGTTTCCTTATCTATGATTTACATGAATAAAAACCAAACCTATTAGGAAAATGTGTGTGCTAACACATGGGAAGTGCCCTGGGTTGTGCCTGACACATAATTGGTTCTCAAGAAACTGCATTATTTCTAACCATTGTTACCATCATCTTCCTCCAAAATGTACCCCATCTGTGTCATACAATATTTCTTCTCTGAAAATCCCTTCTCCTCTTCCCCAGGTCATTTGTTATTTCTTTAAGACCATGCTTCTGGCTTACCTTCCCCCAGTGTCTCCCCTAGACCTGCATTGAGCAGTCTTCCCTCACATTTTCTGTATCACCAATAGATTTGCCTCACCTTGCTTCTGAACTTTTCCTAGGGCCCTTCTCTTCCTAACAAAGCTAGAACAGCTAGAGCTGCCCCTAAGTTAAGTACATTGTCATGCAAAATCTTGAGCCTCCTGGACTTCACCCTCATTTGAGGATGTTGAAATATTCAGGAAACAGATGAAAGATTTGATCATTGATGTCTAAGGAACTTTTCAGTCATGAGTTTCCGATTTTGAGTTGTTTGAGATGAAAGTATGTCTCATACTGCCTTTTATTTCTTACAGCTGATAACATTGAAGTCACACTTGACTATTTGGTGTTTCACACTAATTTTTCTAAAGAATCATTGTAATTTTTTATCCTTGTCACAGAGGAGCAATGGCTTTCCATTCCTCAGGGGAATATAGTAGGAAGTGTATATGGCTTGAGGATTGAGGGTTGTGAACGTCACATCAGTGCATTGCACTGTATCTGAGCTACAGTGAATGTCTAATGAATAGTTAATGAATAAATACCAATCATAAGCAGTGTTTCACTGCATCATTGTACAGCCCTTGGGAACACGTTAGAACAGAGCAAATGGAAGTGTCTCTTCCAAATTTAAAGCTGATGTTTTAGGAAGAAGTACGTCAAGGAAAAAAATCTGTTGCGGGAAAAAAAATGGCCTTTAAATTGTCCTGGATTTTACGAAAATTTGATTTTCCTTCCTCACAACCTCCTTACTGAGCAAAGAGAAAGATCTTCTGACTCCTAGACAACATTTATCTTTAATATCCTTATTGGAAACTCTGTTCTTCACATTGTTTTGGAACAGTTTCATTACACAGGGCATCTCTAATTTCTGCCAGCTAGTTGAATCTTAGAAAATAACTACTTTGCCTTCTCTATAGCAGAATTTCAGGTAACCACACTTAATCTCATTGTGGTCTCTCCTTTTTATACCAGTTCAGCTTACCGCTGAAAGAACCTTCAGCTTCAGAGAACACTTCCTCCTTTCCTCCCGCACAATTCCCTCACTTGGAAAGGTGGGGTGAGATGGTGGCTGGGAAATAGGGAGGAAATCAGTCAATTGCTAGCTGTCAGAGTTGTTTTAGGTGACTTTGTACTTCTTTTTTTTTTTTTTTTTTTTTTTTTTTGAGACGGAGTTTCACTCTTGCTACCCAGGCTGGAGTGCAATGGCGCGATCTCGGCTCACCGCAACCTCCGCCTCCTGGGTTCAAGCAATTCTTCTGCCTCAGCCTCCTGAGTAGCTGGGATTACAGACACGCGCCACCATGCCCAGCTAATTTTTTGTATTTTTAGTCGAGACGGGGTTTCACCATGTTGACCAGGATGGTCTCGATCTCTTGACCTCATGATCCACCCGCCTCAGCCTCCCAAAGTGCTGGGATTACAGGCGTGAGCCACCACGCCCGGCTCGACTTTGTACTTCTTGAATTTAAGATCAACATGAACTATAGACATTTCTGGCTGGGAATTTAAATAGCAAGAAAAAACATGGGTTTTGCTAATGCCAGGAATGACTCATCTGGTGAGAATGGTATTGTACTGATAACACAATACAGTGAGAAAGAAAAGACTGTTGTATCTGCTCTCTTTGTGCTGCCGACCTTGAGGAGAATTATAACTTGTTTGTTGCAGAAGTTGAGCATCTAATGTGCTGATGCACCTGTTCTTATGTATTAAATGGCAAAGCCCTTGCAGTTCCCTGTCATTGCTTTGTGGGTGAAATATTTTCTGTAATCTGGTGAACAGCTTTTTTTTAAAACTAAATAATGTATTCATTTGTATTTCTCGTATTCCTTATTTGTCATTCTATTTAAACATTCTAGTCTCATCATTATGTCTTCAAACATGTTTGGCTTTTTGTTTTCAAGGTAACGTGATTATGATTTTTTTTTCACATAGAGACCATGAGCCAGGCATCTCCTGCTAGAAAGCTGGAAGAGATTCTTCATCTAGCAGAGCTCTGCATAGAAGTCTTGCAGCAGAATGAAGAGCATCATGCAGAGGTGATGACCTGTTTTCACTGTAGTATAAAGCTATATGTAAGGCTTTGCTGTGGTGGGGGCTACACAGAATAAGTGGCCTGCTCATAGTCGTGATACATATCTGAATATTTAATGAATAAGCACCAATGATAAGCAGTGTTTCACTGCATCATTGTACATGCCATTGTACATTCACATGAGAGCATATGTGAATTTTCTAAAAACGTAACTTCCATATATTACAAAACAATTGTGTGTGTGTATAATTTCATGTTTATTCCTGACAACAAACACCTATGGGATCTGCCCAAGGATGCATAACTGGTAAGAAGCAAAGACAGAACACAAACCCGTCTCACAACGCCTCATCGCGTGCTTTTCCCCCTGTGCCGTGATTACTTTGGTTTAGAAATGTAAGTTGATCGACGCAGAAGTGGGAAATTTGTGATACACTATAAAACAAAATTTTAGAAGAAAATCATAATTGTATGGTTGGTAACTCTAGGCTTTCACTCTTACATCAAACTTTTCACTTGTTTAAATTTTCACCAAACCTGCATTGGTTATAATTTTTTAAAGTTCTAATTGAATATTAACATTCACTAAATATTTGGAGTGGCTTTTCACCAGGCAAACTGCTTATTCTGAGACTTAAAATTCTCACTCTAATAGTCATGAGTTTATTCACGGAAACAAAAGAATTTTCTGACTTTGAGTTGGATAGGGAGAATGTGTAGCATTAAATAAATATAATAAATGTCAGTGCCCTAACAGTGCTTTTATCCTTGAGGAAGCACATGAAATAAGCAAGAATAAAAAAGACTAGATACATATGAGTTTACAGAATATTTGTATTTAATGAAGCCTGGTTCCAAAAGATCTAAGAAACTACAGGAACTACATTGTAAGCCAATTCATAGAAAAGAGTATTCATGAATTCTTACTATAGGTAACTAAGATTTATTGTATCTGGTTATAAATATGATCATATCTGGTTATAAATATGATCATTCAAAACATCTGCTTTTAGCTCACACTGTGGAATCTAGTTTTTAACTTGCATCTGTCATGTGTGAACTTGTTATGGATATTTTATTTTAAACTAAAGAAACAGCTGCTTCAATAATTTGAAATGAATTCCCAGGAGATTCTTTTCTAGGCTGATACCATAGCTGTGTTACAATGAAAATGATTATATGATAAAATATATGTATGTTTTGTCTTTGTCTTTTGTTAAAAGGCATTATTGTCAGAGTATTAGGATTTTTTGAATTAAAACATATATTAATAATTGGATATTCAATTGCAGTATATATTTCAGCAAAACGGGTATATCTAATATTCTCAAACATTTTACAAAAACTAAAAATTAAATGTTATTTATACTTCATGCAATCACTAAAATGCTTATCAAAGTATAATGTATCCAAACACAATTAAAATGTATATATGATTTACTAATCCACAGAATACAGGTGACTTTATTTAATAGAGATATTCATTATTCATAAATATCACTATACTATATGCTGCAATGTAGGACTATTATCATGACCTTTTTTAAGATGCTTTGTAACATTATGGCAATTGTTCTACCTGCAATGCTTCCAAATTCTTGGAAACCCTCAGGGAAGAGAGGTGAGTAAATTAATTCCACTTTTATATTAGCATAGGATATCTTCTATGTGAATTTAAAATACAATCTACTCTGATTGTAGTTCATTTTAGCCAATTAGTCCTTTCTTTGAAATTAAAGAACGTCTGTTTTTCTTTGAATGTGCTAATTGTTGTTATACTGTTTGGTACATGTATCTTATAATAATTGCATGCATAATTACTGATGGCCATTATGACTGAAGGGATTTTGATATTTGGTTTGTGTCTTTGGTTGTTTTTTGTCCTTTAAACAACAAAAAAAAAAAAAAAAGAAAAGAAAGAAAAAAAAAAGAAAAAGAAAATCTCACTTTTTCTCTGAACAAGATTGGGAGTGAATTAATCTGATTTCAAACTGACTTCCAGAGTGGATTGGTGGACTGCATTCTGCACTGATACTTATTTTGCCAGATGTTCAAGCTAGAGTTCCTTTGCTCCATGAAAGAGCACCTGACTCAGCTCCCTTGGTGGAGGTTAATGTATCTGCCTCAAAGAGACCTTCAAGTGGCTCACGTGTCAGTTCCTTTTATTTTCATTCTACCTCTCTCCACAGTGGCAGTTTGCTTTACAGGGCAAAGAGGTTGTTTCTATCCTTCAACAATTTCTCAGTTAAGCAGGTTTTGTGTCCTTCAGATCTTTGACAGTAACTTATCAGGCAGTTTTCCCTTCTCTCTGAAGGCCCCTTGACCTCTCTTCTCAGGCTTTTCTGCAGAATTCCTATGTTTTCTCCTTAGAAAGATAGTGTAAGTTCCTTTCCAGAAAATCTTTAAGTCTGCCTCTACATTTCAGTGACCAGACTATCTCTGACCATATAATTTTAGGCAAATGAATCTGACAACTCTCCATCCAAAAGCTGCATGCTTTGACAGAGCTAGGAGGTGTCAGATGCCTGCTGGAAAAGCCATAGTATATCACCAGTGTACCCTTTCCACACACAGCATCTTACTGATAAGAAAACAGACCCAGGAAAGCTGAGCAACTCAGCAGAAGTGCACAGCTAGTGAATGACTGGGTGAAGACCCAGGCCAGGCTCCAGACCTGGACGTTTTCCAATAAACCACATTGTTGTTTTGTAATTTAAGTAGAAAGGCAGGAGTGATTGTCCTGCCTTGGTTCTGCTGACAGACCTGAACCGAAGCATTAAAACAGGGATGCAGAAGCATGGAGTGGTGATCACAATGCAAACCTGGAGATGTCCCTTTCCATTCTGTCATTCTCTTCTTTCCTTGTACTCTGGTATATTCCAGAACTCTGCCTAAGGGAGATGGATGGAGTGCTGAGAATATCAGTAGAAAGGATGAGAGGGAAGCCAGGTGCGGTGGCTCAAGCCTGTAATCCCAGCACTTTGGGAGGCCGAGGCGGGTGGATCACGAGGTCGAGAGATCGAGACCATCCTGGTCAACATGGTGAAACCCCGTCTCGACTAAAAATACAAAAAATTAGCTGGGCATGGTGGCACGTGCCTGTATTCCCAGCTACTCAGGAGGCTGAGGCTGGAGAATTGCTTGAACCCAGGAGGCGGAGGTTGCAGTGAGCCGAGATCGCGCCATTGCACTCCAGCCTGGGTAACAAGAGCGAAACTCCGTCCCAAAAAAAAAAGAAAGGATGAGAGGGACAGACCATGAACAATATGAGCACAACTCAAGTCATTACTTGGTTGCTTATTATTACAGCAAAATATTGACTTAAGATCCCTAAAATATTTTAAATATGATGTCACCCACCATATCCATTCCACCATGGGCGAAAAAGTTGTTTGGCAGTAATTTGGTATTTGCAATGTACACAGCTCTCAGTTCACTGCAGATGGTTGATTCATTTGCTGGGCTGGATCAACAACAGAGCCTGGACTGTGAGAGTTCACAAACATGAGTATCTGAATCAAATTATGCTTCTAATTGGATTCTGATGTAAAGAAAGAGTATTTGATTTTTAAAATTTATTTTTGCTCATGTGTATCCTTGTTCCTCTCCAACTGGCATGCATGCCTAAGGAATATATTAAAGTGTGATTATACAAAAGAATTGACCATGAACAAAATCTATTTACTGTCTACTACTGACTAGATTACAATAATCCCAACAGGTAAAATGACCTCAATTACACATCGTTTCTATCTGAATAGTAAGTGAGATAAACCGTTTTTAGGATGGGTTTAAATTTAAGGTTGTATTAGCCTCTAGACCAACAAATATCCCTCATCTTGGAAGAAGATGACCAACAAGTGGCTTTCATATGGCTCAGGTATAGAAGTAGAATTCCCTTTTCAGCAGTGATTCTCAAAAACAATTGCCTGGGCATGAATGCTCTACCAAAAATGGTTTTCATTATTTACTGATTTTTAAATATATAAGAATGAGGATAATACTTTATATTCTCATATGTTTTAAAGCATTTTCAGCTCCTCATCTCATTTGGTTATTGCTTATATCTGTTTATGTATGAACCTGATTATCAGTGAATCACAGGAGTTGTAAAAACTTACGATTAGTTAGAAAATAGTTGTGGTGTTACCTGTTTATTCTACCTGTCCTTTAAGAGAACTTAAATCATTCCAGTATTTGGCCCTCAGAATCATGTGGCAGTATATGTGAGTATGTGTGTATGTGTGTGGCAGGGGCAGGGGTTACTATAGACACTGGATTGTCTCCAGGGCCTTTAGGATCATCTATAAGGTACAGGATTGCAAACTAATCTTGTCTTGGTAAATAAGCACAAAATACATTTCAAAGTCAGCTTCACTGTTTTTGCTCATTTAGGCAGCCATCTTCCTTTTTTGTTTTAAATTATAAATTTTTATTATATTTTGAGGATAAAAGTAATCGAGGCCGGGCCTGGTGGCTCATGCCTGTAATCCCAGCACTTTGGGAGGCTGAGGCAGGTGGATCATCTGAAGTTAGGAGTTCAAGACCAGCGTGGCCAACATGTTGAAACCACATCTCTACTAAAAATAGAAAAAATGGCTGGGCATGGTGGTAGGTGCCTGTAATCCGGGATACTCAGGAGGCTGAGGCATGAGAATCACTTGAACTTGGGAGGCAGAGGTTGCAGTGAGCTGAGATTGTGCCACTGCACTCCAGCCAGGGTGACAGAGCAAGACTCCACCTCAAAAAATAATAATAATCAAAATCCTCAGGCTTTAAGAAAAATTAGAAAGTATATAAAGAAATTAGACCATAAATTAAAAGATATTAACAGTGATCTGATGTGCTGGTGATTGATGGATGGATGGATAGATGGAGAGAGAGAGATGATAGGTAATGTTCCATATATGTCTCTCTTAAGAAGGCACTATATGTGTAAGGACTTGGTCTCTAGACTCCAGCTGACTTAGATTCAAATCATTGCTTTGTTATCTATCAACCATATGACTTTGGGCAAGTTATTTAATCTCTGTTTGGTAACATATAAGGTAAGGATAATTATACCATCTACCTGAAAGAGTTGTTTCGGGGATTAAGTAAGATGATGTTTATAAAACCTTTAGAGCAGTACTTGGCATATAAATACCATTTAATTCATATTGGACATTATTTTTAAAACACTTAAGATTTGTGTGAATTTCAACACATATTTGTAATTACTGATCACAATATTCAGTTATTATGTTAGTACAGCAAGAAACGTTTATATTTATTTGATTTTCACAGCAATGCTGGGAGAGGTTAGGGTAAGTATTGTTATTGGCAATTTGCAGATAAAGAAATGGAAATCCACCTGCCCACGGAACTGATTTGCCCATTATCACTCAAGTATCACCACTAAGTTTAAAATCTCAGTACTCTGCTTCTAGGTTCAGAGTTCATTTTCACCTGCTACCATTGTAAACTACATTTACTAAAAAAACAGGCTTTCCTAGTAGCTGGGATTGCAGGTGTGTACCACCACGCCTGGCTAATTTTTGTATTTTTAGTAGAGATGGGGTTTCTCCATGTTGGCCAGGCTGGTCTTGAACTCCTGACCTCAGGTGATCCGCCCTCCTTGGCCTCCCAAAGTTCTGGAATTATAGGCATGAGCCACTGTGCCTGGCCAGTAGGAAATTTTTTAAGCTAAAGGACTTAAAACTTTGTTTTGTATTTCCCTCTTAAACAAATTAAACATTGCCTTCTGCCTCTGCCATCTCATTTATACTAATTAGTGGCTTAGCATTAGAGCCAAAAGAACTTTAACCCAGATAATCATGACTTCTGTTTAGTACTCTGTAGATGGATGCATTTCTGCAGACTGATATATCTCTAACAGATGCACCTCCCTGGTGGAGACCCTGATGCTGTTGAAACTTAGCCACCCCACAGGAAATAACACCCTAGGGAAGGAATTATAGAGCCCCTCATCTTCCTACCAACCCAGGGCGGGATGGCAAGAAAGAGAAGAGGACAGGTGGTAGACTAGACCCTATGTTCTCAAGGTAACAGTAACTGTTGCTTTCATTTTCAAGGACAATGACTGCTTAAAGCTTTCTCTAGCCATCATTAGAAGAGGCATTCATCACAGATTGGCTTACATTCATTAAGAATAGCATCATCAGGAGTACAAATTGAGGCATAAATACATACTTCTACAAGACAATGAAATTTTCTAGTTGATGGCAAAATCTTGCCAACCTTAAGCTGTTTAGTAAAAACAAAACAACAACAAAAAATGTATATTCCATTTTATTTCATTCCTCACCCTGGCTCTGTCTTCCAAGTTAACATTAAGAAGACCTTAAGGAATTTTTCTCAGAGTCCTGAAACAATCCTGAGCTAATATGACTGTTATTTTCTTAATTTTAGCCTTTTGCAAATATATTGGCTGTGAACTGGAAGTGAGATTTTGAAAATGTCTGTTTGCAGTTCTGCATTTTTCTATGCTGCTCTACTCAGAGTTGGGAATCCCAGGTTTTTTCTTTTCTTTGTCACCACCATAGGCTACAAAAGATAAGAGCAAGATCTGTGTAATAAAATCATGGGGGGAGAGAGAGAGAGAGAGAGAGAGCGCGAGTGAGTACGCGAACGTGTGTGTGTGTGTGTGTGTGTGTGTGTGTGTGTGTGTTGAGATGGAGTTTCACTCTTGTTACCCAGACTGTAGTTCAATGGCACAATCTCAGCTCACTGCAACCTTCGCCTCCCAGATTCAAGTGATTCACCTGCCTCAGCCTCCAGACTAGCTGGGATTACAGGTGCCCTCCACCATGCCTAGCAAATTTTTTGCATTTTTAGTAGAGACCAGATTTCACCACATTAGCCAGGCTGGTCTCAAACTCCTGACTTCAGGTGATCAACCCTCCTCAGCCTCCCAAAGTGCTGGGATTACAAGCTTAAGCCACTGTGCCCAGCCTTTCGTGTGTTTTTATATTATGTCATTTACCCATTTTATCAGATATTTAACCAAAAAGATTCAAAGATAATATTTGTAAAAAACAATATGCTCAATTTTCATCATGCATACCATTCTTAACAAGTTTTCACATTCATATATTGGACACAGCATTGAGCCAGGCAATAATATGTTCCTAACCCTTAAATCTATTATTTATACTACACTGTTCTTCCTTAAGTCAACTTTTACCATCTGCTAATTAATTACATGGCAATTTTTTAAAGTTACTAATTATTATTTTATATCTATTATTTTAAGGCCATATTTACTATAAACTTGAAACATGAAATGTTTATAAACATGAAAAGTTCTTAAGAAAAAAGGTGTGCCAAAATTTTGCAATTCACTTTTTTGAGGTTGGTCTCTTCCTGTTATAATCTAATTCATATTTGAAGCCAAGTGTCATGGTTCACACCAGTAATTTCAGCACTTTGGAAGGCCGAGGCTGGCAGATCACTTGAGACCAGTAGTTGGAGACCAACCTGGCCAACATAGTGAAACCCCATCTCTCCTAAAAATATGCGAAAACATTAGCCAGACATGGTGACATGCACCTGTGCTCCCAGCTACTTGGGAGGCCGAGACATGAGAATCACTTGAACCTGGGAAGCAGAAGTTGCAGTGAGCTGAGATCAACCTACTGCACTCCAGCCTGTGTGACAGAGTGAGGCCCTGTCTCAAAAAAATAAATGAAATGGGCCGGGCACGGTGGCTCATGCCTGTAATCCCATCACTTTGGGATGCCAAGGCGGGTGGATCACGAGGTCAAGAGATCAAGACTATCCTGGCCAACATGGTGAAACCCTGTCTCTACTAAAAATACAAAAAATTAGCCACGCATGGTGGCACATGCCTGTAATCCCAGCTACTTGGGAGGCTGAGACAGGAGAATCGCTTGAACCCAGGAGACGGAGGTTGTGGTGAGCCAAGAATGCACCATTGCACTCCAGCCTGGGCAACAAGAGTGAAACTCCATCTCAAAAAAAAAATAAAAATGAAATGAAATGATGACTGGATGCTGAATGGAGAATGGATGTGAGCAAACACTTTTTGTAAAGAGCAATTTGCAATGTGGGAAGACTAAAATGCATACCCATTAATCCAGTAATTATTAGAAGTTTATCCTAAGGAAATAATCAGTACTATATTCAAAGATTTTTATGTAAAGATATTTAGCACAATATCATTGAGAATAGCAAAAAATTGAAAACAGCCATTTTAATAGGGGAATATGTAAATAAATAACAGTATATCCTTATCGTAGAAAATTATGCTGTTATTAAAAGTGAAATCATATGAAAATATTATAAAGTGTGATACCAAATGTTTTAATGTTTCTATTCACAGAAAAAAAGAAATATTAGCAATAAATACATCAAAAAATTCAGAATAAATACATTTAAATTGTGAGATACATTTTTTTGTTTTATGTATTTTCTAAATGTTGTAAACTAAGCATGTATTTCTTTTATAAAGGAATTAAATGTCTTGGTACATTATAATTTTCTGTTTTATATTTCATTATTCAGTGCCGAATTTATGATTTAAATGTGTTATGTACTTATAAAATTTTTCTCAGGTTAAAACATATTACCTTTTGTTTATCATACTTGTTTGTGAAACTAAGACATGTTATCAAATATTTTCAGCTGGCACAGTACTTGTGCATGTTTCTAAAAAGTAAGCTGTTTCTGTCCTTTATGTTTTTATCCTTTTGTAGGCGTTTGCCTGGTGGCCTGATTTGTTGGCTGAACATGCAGAGAAATTTTGGGCTTTATTTACAGTGGATATGGACACTGCACTAGAGGCTCAACCACAAGACTCCTGGGATAGTTTTCCTCTTTTCCAACTGCTTAATAATTTCCTCCGAAATGACAGTGAGCACTTACGTTTTCTTTAGTATGTGAAATGGGGAGGGGCAGGAGAATGTTGAATGTCAATGTATTTTTACATTGTCCCAGCACCGCCCCAACAAGAGTTCAAATGGGTAACATTTAGGTTTGCTTAGCCTGCACAATTATGTCAGGCCAGAGACTAAGGGAGCCCAGGGACACTCCCACATCCTACTGGGCTCTGAAGTTTCACTTATTCCCATCCTCCTGCCTTCTTTGAGGTCTGATAACCTAGGCACCCTTCTTTATGAACCTTATAGTACCTTATGAAACTTAAAATCTTCAAAGGTTGGCATTTCTAAAGTACTTGAGAACATTTACATCTTTGAAAGACACCTTAATAATTCATTATTCTAGAAATCATGTTATGTTAAGGCTCCCACTTAAATCCATCTTGGTAATATTGCTGGCCTGAGAGTCAGTTCATTTCTACAGATGATAGGCAGATATTGCTATGTGGTATGACTTGCTCATTCAGTATTTAGAAGCTAAGGGCCAGGCATGGTGGCTCATGCCTGTGATCTCAGCACTGGGAGGCCAAGGCAGGCAGATCACCTGAGGTTAGGAGATTGAGACCAGCCTGATCAACATGGAGAAACCCCAACTCTACTAAAAATATACACACGAAAGAATTAGCCGGGTGTGGTGACTTATGCCTGTAATCCCAGCTACTTGGGAGGCTGAGGCAGGAGAATTGCTTGTACCTGGGAGGTGGAGGTTGCGGTGAGCCAAGATCGCACCATGACACTCCAGCCTGGGCAACAAGAGCGAAACTCCATCTCAAAAAAAACAAAAGGAAGAAAGAAAAAAGAAATTAAGTCTCTCTATTGAGACTTTTATTCTCAATTCAATAATAACTTTTACAGGTCTTCTAGCAAACAATATAAACTTTGTTTTTTATCAGGATTTTACCATGCAGATTCCTAGGCCTTTTCTGTGATGCTTTTATTTTTTATTTTTGATTTATTTTTCATTTTAGTTAGTCTCAAGTTTGGTTCCCATTGATAGTCTTTGTTTCAATACTTGAAGTGACCATGGGGTCACTAATTCCCTATTGAATAAAATTCTTGTCATGATGCACCAAGGTGAATTCTGCCTCCTCCTAGCCTCTGGTTCTGACCCATTCTCTCTGATCAATGTTACAGTCGTCTTCTATCATGTATTTTCTTCTGCTACTCTTTATTCCCATATAAAACAACTCTATCTTATGATAGGGTTTCCATGCCCATTGCCATTCTCATCACCTTAACCCTGAATAGGCCTCACTCCATTTCTCAGTGTTGTTCTGGAGTATCGTGCTCAGAAGAATAACCATGTGACCTGAATAACCCAGACCCAAATGAGAGGTGCCTTACTTCTTCTCTGTCTTCCTGCAGCCCAAGGCTGCTCTGACTCTCCAAGGAACTTTCTTTACACTGTTAATACATTTAGAATTTTTTAAATTATACTTTATTTAGAACTTTTTACATTCTAAAACTGCATATGTTTTTGCCTTTCTCTTCCCAGAAGACGACTGCTGTATCTTTCTGGTTGTAAACCTAAATTCATGTTTTTATAATTGTTTAAAAAAAAAAAAGGCTTTATTGGTTTTGTTCATGGATCTAGTCCAGAGTTTCTTAACTTTCTTGGGTCGTTCACCCCTTTGAGTCTGTGATAAAACTGGGAGGGTGGCGGGGGAATCACATAAATATGAAATCATTGGTAATACAGTACTTACCACGGACATCCTAAATTTAGGATACCAGGTTAAAAAGCTCTGTTCCAGTAAGAGAGCTATCATGTTCGAGTAATTAACAATATGAGTTTTGGTGCCAGACAGATTCACAACTCTCTGGCACTTACTACTTGACCTTTGGCAATAGCTTGACCTCTCCAAACTCTAGGTGCTTTATCTATAAAAGAAGGAAAATAATAGCACCAACAGTGTCATTGTGAGTGAGCACTAAATAAGATAACTCACATATAATAGATGATAAATAAGTATTTGAGATTTTATTAGTCTTATTCTCCTGTCCAATTTTGTTTCATTTTCAAAGATGCTATTATAAAGACAAAGAACTAAACATACAATTCTTACCTGAGATTCAACCGTAAGTGGTCCTTTCAGTGGTTGCTAATAAACCCACATGTAATTACTCATATGTTAATCATTCCGTCTGCAGATTATCCTCAGACAGGTTTTGTTTTTCGTTTTGGGGTTTTTTGTTTGTTGTTTGTTGTTTTTGTTTTTGAGATAGAGCTTGCTCCATTGCCCAGGCTGGAGTGCCGTGGCACTATGGTGACTCACTGCAACCTCTGCCTCCCATGTTGAAGCAGTTTGCTTCATGTTTTAGCCTCCAAGTAGCTAGGATTACAGACGTGAACCATCACACCCAGCTAATTTTTATATTTTTATTTGAGACGGGGTTTCACCATGTTGGTCAGACTGGTCTCGAAATCCTAACCCCAAGTCATTCACCCCTTGTGGCCTCCCAAAGTGCTGGGATTGCTGGTGTAAGCCACCACAGCTGTCCCTCAGCCAGTTTTTAAGTTCCTGTTTGGTTCCCTCCTACCAGCTAATCATCTTGAAATGACTCTCTTTCTTTCCCAATCATCTGTTATCATTCATTTTCTGCTGTGAAATTACAGTCAGGGTTTTAATATTATCTTAAGACAAATGCATAACAATAAACCTGCTGCCAAAAATATATATATATATATATATATATATATATATATATATTAGGCATCAAGTCCCCTAACTGAGAATAAATAAGTAGGATATTTTTTAAAACTGTTTTCTCCATTTGAATGAAAACTCAAGAATCAAATATACTTAGATGTATCTTGGGTATTATTTAAAAATGAGGCATTTATTAATGTTCACCATCAAGCAATTAATTAAAATGATGAGTAATTTAACTTATTCAAAATATTGTATTTTTTATAGATAAAACGAAATATATTGTGAATTTCTTGGAAGTCTTGTTGGAGAACCTCTACTACAACTCCAATGAATTAAGATCTTTTCATATTTATTTTTTAAGAAGAGTTTTTTCAATGCAATGTAAATTTGTGGGATAATAAATTAGAACTACATGACTTTCATAATTAGAACTATAAAAATATAATTTTCAACCATATTTACAAATGTTTATTTCACATATTAAATGTGTTTTATATCTCTCTTCTGATTTAACCATTTCTGTAACATTGGTTACGTATCATGTTATACTATTTTGTTGTACAGTACTCAGTCAAAATAGAGAAGCATTTATTACTGATCTCTTTCAGGCACTGTCAATTTTGAGGATAATGTAGACCTTGGCTTTTATTTTATGGTGATTTGCAGATTTTAGAAAACATCAGTTAATTCTGAGAAAAGCAGCTCCTCCATGTAGAGAGGTAAACAGAAAAGTTCCCTAGTGCCATAATTTCCTTTTGGTACTGAGAATGTGGTGTGATCTGGGGAACTGAAATAAAATGCAGTGACTTTTATCCCAAACTCACAAGTTTTTATCTAAAATTAAGAACACTGAGTAGCTGGTAAAACATAATTCTTCTAGCTATTAATATCACCTTTGGCGATAGTGAAGACCATCGTTAATCATTGTGTGTTTGTTTTATTACATTCCTTAGATACTGAGTGATTTAGTGAATTCTATTCACATGTTTAATGTCAACCTGCAGCTGCCCCAAAATTGTCCTTTTGGAAAACTATGAAAAAATACTGAACTTCTATTCTTTTAGTACCCCTTGAAAGAAAAAGAAATTCTTACGTTGTGGCTATGGCATTATGGTTTTTACCAGTTTGACCCAATTAGAGTTATTGTCTAAATTCCAAATAATTACAACTTTACAACTAGACAAAGGTAATAGGACAGAGAGCTCTGAATGTCCAGTCCTGGGAAGGGAGTTAATTTGATGAAAAATAGTGCTTGGTTACATGGGTATAAGTCAGTGTGTTACACAGAATAAGCTGCTAATTATATATGAGTTTTAACAGTTTGTGATTTATTACTAATAATGTTGCGTATTTATGTTTGCTTTCCCAAAATTTGAAATTACTAAGATCTCTCAAACTAATGAAGATATTCTTTAGAATTTGCACTTTATTAGTGACTTGAAAACTTTATATCTATGTTGGGGGCTGGTTCATGAATAATTCAGATGTCCTAATAGGTTACTTATCTTCCTTATATTAGAAGTTTTATGCTTTGATGTTTAACAATAGCTTTTTATCTTTTGGAGTATGGAAGGGATCCTAAACAAAACTCTTCATTTTCTAGCTAAGGAAACCTAATGCCTAGAGGCAGGAACTGGGGGCGGGGGCGGGGGCGGGTGCTTGACTGCAGGGAGTTAGGGACAGAGGTGAGTAGCAGCCTGACTACTGGGTCTCCTGTTCCATCTTAAGAAAAGCAGATTCTGGGGGTATTTATAAAATAATAGAACCTTTTTAAGGAAGACAAGAGAGTCCTTGAACTTTAAGTTTTTAATTAGCAAGAAAAACAGCTCCTCCATGTAGAGAGGTAAACAGAAAAGTTTATAAGGGCATTGTGTTGTCGGGGACAGGGGAAGGGAGTTGGTTATCAGAAAGGACCATACATGTGGTCTTAGCATGTGTGTTAGGAATCATCTGTGACAAGAATTCTAGGGATTGAACTAATTAGTGAGGGAAGGTTCAAGATAGCAAATTTGGTTTCTGTTTTAAGGAGGGAAAAAGATCTGCCTGTGGTGTGTGCCTTTCCTTCTCTCCTTACAGTTAGCCGTGATTAGGGAAAGTCGTACCTTTAAGAACCCTTGGAGATGACATGTGGTTTTCCTCAAGGGAAGAGCACCAGCTGCACCACAATTTTAGCAACTGTCCCCAATCTCTCACCCCTCACAGGCTCATTCACTGATTCCCAGAGCAAGACTGATGATAAAAACAAACTCAGCCTACATTTCTGTCCAAAAAAGACCAAGCTCTTCATTTCGCTCTCCACCCTGCCTTCATCCACCCCAATCCACTCCCCCTACTAAAGAGATAATTTAACGGGCAGTCACTTTAAATGCTATCTAAAGAAATAATTTTGAAAGAGAGATGTATTAAAATTGAGGGAAGATAAATGTTTTCATAATGAAGTAATTAGCATGATAGTTCAATGATACTGAGTGACTAAAGCTAGTACAGATTCTACCCTTGCACGCTATTTCCACAGCTGTTCTGTCAATAATAGATAAGGCAAGTGACTGATTCTGGCAAATGAAAGCCGTCTGCAAATGGCACAAATCATTTCTTTAAGCACTGCTGAAAGGGAAACCCTTGGAGCTAGTCACCTTTTAATCTGTGGATATGCTAGCAAGTGGCAAATGACCATTCTATTGGGAACTGATTCCCAACTGAAAAATACCACAGTGCTGCTTCTTTAATTAACAACCTTTTCACATTGCTAACACATTAAAGCCATCCCAAAGAACACCCGTGCTTATGTAATCAATGTCACAGCATCTCTGCCTAAACGAATAATAAATGTTCCAGCTCTACACTAAGTGAAAACCTATTCTCCAAGACTTTCACCTTCATAAAGATGGGCTCATAAAAATCGAAAAAGGAAAAATTGGAATGTGGTCTCATGAGGATAAAAAGGCTAGTGTTAATAATTAACAAGGAGAGTGAAGTGGAGTCAAATTAGCCATAATAGAGCCCAGAGTGACTGGCAAAGTCACCTCTCATTATCAAAAAACTCATTAAGAAATGAAGAGGTGGAAATCCCGCTGGGTTATTCTCACACTTAGGCTGTATCAGAGATTATTTTTCAGATTTCTTTCAAATGAAGAACTGTTAGGTCACCATATTGTATATTAGGTTAATCTTCAAGCTTTGAAATATGGAAGGCTGACACCTGCGTGTTATTCTGTTTCAAGTGCTTAAATGAGCTGTGCATCTGAAATTCACGACTTGGTGTTTATAGATATAACTGGATATACATATACCAGGGACAATGCAGAAAGGGTATAACATCTAGATTACAGCAAAGCTGTGTGTACTACTTTTATAAGTTTGGACTTTACAAATGATGACATAAGTGCCAAAATGTGAAAATATATTTAACTCTCATCCCCAGAGTTGATTGAATTCAGAATTGTGTGTCAGAATTTGTTTTAATGACCAGTATAGTAAAAGAAATATAAAAGCAAGGAGTCACTACCTTTTTCCCCTCAGTTGAATTCCACAGTACTGCTCAAATTTCTTCTCCCTCCCTCGCTCCTTCCCCCCCTCCGTCCCTCCTTCCTTTCTTCTTTCCTTCCTTCCTTCCTTCCTTTTCTGAGATGGAGTTTTGCTCTTATTGCCCAGGCTGGAGTGCAATGGTGAGGTCTCGGTTCACCACAACCTCTACCTCACAGATTCAAGCAATTCTCCTGCCTCAGTCTTCCGAGTTGCTGGGATTACAGGCATGTGCCACCATACTCAACTAATTTTTGTATTTTTTGTGGAGAAAGGGTTTATCCATGCTGGTCAGGCTGGTTTCAAACTCCTGACTTCAGGTGATCCGCCCACCTCAACCTCCCAAAGTGCTGGAATTACAAGCGTGAGCCACCATGCCTGGCCTGCTCTAATTTCTTTACTACTTGTAGACTTTTTAAACATTTTAATCTGCTTTTTATATTTTCTTAGGGTTTAGTGGCTTAAAGATAATAACCTACTGTAAAATGCCAGTATGTTTTTGTAACGATTAACACAAACACCTGTAACTTCTGAAGACCATGGGCATCAAGAAACCCACCTTTGAGAGAGTTACTGGTTATGATACAGGTTTACTCAATCATTCCCACGGATGGGGCAAGTATTGTGAGACATTAACTCAAAGATTAGAAGGCTGAGCATAGCTTGAGTAAAATTACAGGCCTTCCTATTTGCCTTTAATATTAAATAATCTCATATAAAACAGCATGAGGACTGCTGGACCATAGGACTTCTTTGTTTATCTTTGCCTTGTAAGCTTTGGTTAAGGTTTATATTGACTTTCCTTAATTAATCTCACAAGAAACAAGTGCTTAATGCCTATAACTTACAAATCCTAGGCCCCGTGCAAATGCGTGGATGAAGAAGAAATGATTCCTCTCCTTGAAAACGTAAAATCTAGTGGAAGAGGCACACATATATACACAAATAAATTGACACAATATATTGTAGAAGTATAACTGTGTGCCGTCCTATGAAATTTTTTCATTATAATTTTAAACTTGGATTTGTTACCCAAAAAGTAAGAAACATTGTAACAGCTGTGTTCTATCACTTCTTGTCACTTTCTCTCCCTGGGTAGACATACATGTGTATGAATATATATTAGCAAATACCCCAAGGGAAAAGGAAGAGCTGGGTATGGTTGTAGGGGTTATTCTGGTGGTTAGTGTATACACTAATATTACCAAACTATAAAATTACTTATCAAATTTTTAATTAAAAGGAAAATAGAATCCAATGTGTTTCCCATTCTACTTAAATGAGATGCTCTCAGAGTTTCCCTTAGGAGGTAGATTTTTATTAATATTTATTCAATAATCAGACATTTATTGAACACCTACTTAATTTGCCAAATTCTTAGCTGAGTGCTATTCCTGGATCTCAGGGAAGAAGGGAAGAAAGAGAGAGAGAGAGACAGACAGACAGACAGACAGCATGCAGTGTGCGCATGCAGGCAAGCAAGCATGTTTTCCTTTTACATAATGTTCTAGACTGCACTTCTCCTGGCTTTTCTTCTGAAGCCCATATTTATATTTTTTGTGATGGGGGTCTTCATTATATGCATTTGTCAACATGGAGAGCAACCTATTAATTTTCTTAGTCCGCCGTGCTTGTATTGCTCAGGGTTGATACAATTTGCAGTTTCTTAAATAATTGATTTATGGCAAAGTCTGCTGATTTGGTGGTTGGTATTGTCTGTTTGTTTTGCTGGCCATGAATTACTCATTTTCTTCTGAAATGCCTAATTAGAAGTTTAAGGAGAAAAATCATTCTTTCTAGTAATCCACTGAAGCTGGCTAATTGGAAAAGGATGGGCAATATAAAATTGGATTATATGGATTTAAGAGTCAACAGCATATTTTCACTCTAAAAACAATACATAAATTCTTTTATTTGCTTATTCTTTATTTTACCCAGTGATTATTGTCTCAGTAATTGTTATTAATTGGATCATAGTTTAAATTTTAATTCCCTGTTGAAATCTTACCACTGAAAGCCTATTACAAGTACTTTTGTAAATGTAAGACTTTTTGGTATGAAAATAATCACTAATAAATTAATCATTGGGGATTTTCAAAATAATTGGGTATATTGCATCCTGAGTTTAGCTTATATTTAAGCCATTTGTTTTCTTTTTGCCATTTCTGATTGTACCATAGGGCTCGATATCATTTATGCTTCATTATTTTCTAACAAGGTGATATTTGGAAACATGCAATCTTTTGGGAAAAAAAGTTATTATTTTTTTTTAATCAGAAAAGTGGTTGCTGGTTTTCCCCTTAGGTGGTAATCACTTTTTAAGAGTCACTCTGAGCAGCCTTTTCACTCCCACCTGCTTAGATACGGCTTCAGAAGTGCCCTCCAATGAGACTGCGTTAAGAACTGGCCTATTTGAATGAACTGTTGTAATGGGTGCCTTGTAAATGCTTGATTTGGACAGGTGACAGCCCCAAATCATAACCTATCCTTATTAAACCATATGGAGAAGATAGAAGCACTTACTCTGATGCCTCGGGCTACATATTAAGATGGGCTTTTGACAGTGTCTGATAGGAGTGGAATGTAAGCTGCCATATGGGCAACTAAGGAAGGAGCATACATTTACATAGACAAGTGTAGTGTAGTGTGTATTTCTGTAGCTTGTCTTTTGAAAACAAATATTCTCTTTCCTTTCTTTCCCTCTTTGTGTATTTCCCTTTATTTCTCCTCTCTTTTCTCCCCCACTCCCTCTCTCCTCCATCATTTTCTCTTTGTCTGTCACCCCCATATCTCCCCCACTCCCTCCTTCCCATTTCTCTCTAGTTACCAAAGAAATAATACTGCCAATTTTCTAAAACTTTCAAATGTGGATTTATAGTTTGACTTTTTTTTTCAAATAAAAAAGAACTCTTTGCTGAATTCTAAGCAAACTTTTGGCTAGAATTTAAGATACTCTGTAGTTCATAGGAAATATAGGTAATTTTCATTTTCTTTAAATTCTGCAAGATACAATCATTTGCTATCAAGAGTCATAACTGACCAGAGAAAATTCCTTTTTTTGCCACATTCATTAAAATAAGAAACATAACCAACTTTTATATTCATTAGAATTTTTTGCAGTCTGATTGTGTACATATGGGTTAAAAATAGAACTTGTCATAGCAGTATTATTTAATGCCATATTTCATACAAAGTATGAGGGGTATACATAGGCCTCAATAGGTTTTATAGGTGTCATTTAATACAAGCTCCTGAATAATAATGTAGTAATCTTAGTATTCAGGTATTCATTTATCCAACAAACACTTGATTACTTGCTCTGAGCCAGGGACTTTTCTGGAACTAAGAATACAGACATAGTTTCTGTCTTGGGAACCTTATATACCTGTGAGCAGTGAGAAATATGTCAGCAAGTATGAAGACCACTTTTGAAATAGGAACCACAGTGGAAACCTGCCCAGGGTATAGAGTAAACAACAGAAGCCAGTAATTGGGCAAGAGGACAGCAGAATGAAGCATTTCTAGAAAGGATTTGAGGAGCAAGTATGTATTGAATCATGACCATACCGCAGGAAAGGAAAGGTGAAGGAGCAGAAATGAGCACGAAAAGTAACTTGAAGACAGATTTTGGAAAGCTTTCATACCATGCTCCTGCTTTTGAAGCTTGTCATAATGAGCCACTAAAGAAGTATAATCTTAAGAGTGACATTGTTAGTTTTATGTTTCAGCAAGCCCCTCTGCTGACAATTTTGAGAAGATGGATTGGCAAAGGAAAACTTAGGATCCTAAAATTAGGTGATTATTGCATTAATCAAGACAGGAGATGAGAAGGCCGGATTGGTGCAACTGCAGTGGTGATGAAGATAGCACAATAAGATATTAAGGGTATAAGATACACAGGTCTTGATGACTAATTGGATGTCAGAGTGAGGAATGGTAGTTTTATATGCCACAGAGGTTAAATGGGGTTTTTATATCAAATTCTGTTTCCACTAATGACTAAATCACCTTAAACAAGTATCCTAAACTCTCTATGCCTCAGTCACCTTATTGATAAGTTTTTTTTTTTTTTTTTTTTTTTTTTTTTGAGGCGGAGTTTCGCTCTTGTTACCCAGGCTGGAGTGCAATGGCGCGATCTCGGCTCACCGCAACCTCCGCCTCCTGGGTTCAGGCAATTCTCCTGCCTCAGCCTCCAGAGTAGCTGGGATTACAGGCACACGCCACCATGCCCAGCTAATTTTTTGTATTTTTAGTAGAGACGGGGTTTCACCATGTTGACCAGGATGGTCTCGATCTCTTGACCTCGTGATCCACCCGCCTCGGCCTCCCAAAGTGCTGGGATTACAGGCTTGAGCCACCGCGCCCGGCCCGATAAGTTTAAAAAAACAAAACAAAACAAAACAAAACAAAAAACTATTTCCTCCTTCACAGAGTTTTTGTGATGATTAAATGAGATAAAGCCCATATAGGACTTCACATAGTGCTTGGTACTGAAAAAATACTGGGGGTGAGGAGGAGGAAGACGAGAATGAGAGTTCCCAAGTAGAGACCCAATACATTCAAATATCAGTATATTTTTTAATTTGCCTAATACAGTGAATTAGATGGTGTGAATAAGAATATTTTATCCTTAAAGTTTAGCATGCTTATTTAGATGGCATTTGGTAAAAGTAACTGAATTATTTAAGCTATAATACCTTCTAGCTTGATGATTAAATATCTAGGAATAAATAAAGCTTCTTTCAGTGTGCTAATGAAAACATCATTAAGATAATATTAGTCTCCTAAATAAGATACCAATCATTAAATATGATTATCATTTGCAATTTAATGGGAAATCTTTCAGCATATACCTGAGCTGGGAAAAGATTATTTAACCACAAAAAAAATACTAACCCATATCAATTAGAGGTAGAAAAAAATCTGTTGTATTTTCTTCTGTGTTTAGAATTACTTCCCACACCAATTTATGTGTCTGTAGTTGTCCAGCCTCTGACAAATTTCAGAAACACATAAAATAATGTATACAGGGAGTCTTCATATACATGCCACAGTGATAAATATCATATACTTTGCCCAAGATCTAAAACACTATTAGGCTTTTGGGAAGAAGATAATGTGGGAAGTTGTCATAGTAAGTATTTTATAAGACACTGCTATTGGAGTTGCTAGTAATTAGATTTAGTAACTGTAAGCAAATATAGCTATTACTGACTTTTCCCCAACTTCTTCCTTTTCACCCTAGTCAAAGTCACTATCGCCCTTTACCTAGTCCACTGCAGTAAAGAACTGAGTACTAACCTTTTTCTCTGTTTTTAGCCCTGGCTACCTACTCCATTTTCCACACAGCAGCCAGAGTGATCATATCATGTCACTCCTCTGCATAATGATAAGCATCATAAAGCTTCCCATCACACCCACTAAGCATCACTCTTTACTCACTCCCAGGATCTAGACACCACCCGCCCCCCCGCCACCCCACTCTGCCACCATGGGCTACCCATCCCTCAGCCTGTGGCAGTTACTCTGACCTTTCAACTTTCTGCAAAGACACAAGCTTATTCCTACCCAAAACTTGTTTTCTAGCTGTTCCCTCTACATGAAAATCTCCCCTTTAAGTCTTCCATGGAAGGTTCTTCTGTCACTTAGATTCAACTAAAATATCATCTCTTGGAAATACCTTTCCTTACAACAGAGTGTATTTTTAAGTTAGCACATTTTCACTTTGAGAGCCACAGTGGGACTTAGGACATGTTCTTTGAGAAATATTTATAATCTATAGTACTGGCATCTAAAATAAATTATTTGTTAAATATTACCCTTTTTCCTATACATTCTCTTTTTTTTTTCATGGTGCAACTTAGGCACATACTCACTTATATTTTTAATAAAATTGCATCATCTTCATAGAAAACATTCATTTCCTGAAAAAGGTGAGTGTACCTTGCCCAGCAGTCTTGTAGCACAGATTCTAAGACTTCTGTGACGACTTTAGGTAGAATGTTCCATAGTACCATTTATTAAAGACAAATGGAAAACTGAAAAATCCATGTGATTTGCCAAATGTTTTTATATACAGATATGAAAAATTGAATGACTAAAAAGAAAATCCACAAATAACTATAATGTTCATGAATTGAAATAGATATTCCCAAATACCCAGACACCCTCCTAGTGAATTAAACAAGAATAGCTCTTACAAGTAAACAAGCTTACCTCTTAGAATTGAGTAGGGTTAGCTCCTCTGTGATACATAGCATAGCACAGAGATTGTAACTCTGCTTAATTGCTGCATTTACATGTGTCAGGACCTTCAGGAGTGCTGGCAGCTCCCTTGAATTTCCAGCGAGTGGTCATGTGCCTATGTGTTAAACCTCTTAGAAAATAAAAACATACCACCTGCCAGGAGAATTGTAGAGAGATATAATCTACTTGTGTTTTGACAGCCATATATAGAAGGCTAATTATACTTTTTGATCAATTTCCATGATATGATACTCAGTATGGGGTATAGGATCTACTCTCATCTGCATTTTATCAGTTCTTCTGTGTCAGACTCTCTCAGGAAAAGGTTTTTTAGCCCATATTTTCCAAATGTCTGATATTATCCCTCTGACAAACACTGTTTCTGCTTGGCTATTTCAGCACTTTTGTGTAATGGAAAATTTCACAAACACTTGCAAGAAATCTTTGTACCGTTGGTTGTCCGCTACGTGGATCTCATGGAGTCCTCCATCGCCCAGTCAATTCACAGAGGTTTTGAGCAGGAGACATGGCAGCCTGTCAAGTAGGTATATTATCCAGTCCCCCTAGAGCTCCTGCCTGTTCAACCCTGACCTTCTGATTTTACACATGGCCATCTGTAGTTATTGCTTATGGTGGTCCCTTCCCACGTTGTTTGTTTCTTTACAGGAATATCGCCAACAGTCTTCCCAATGTAGCTCTTCCAAAAGTTCCAAGTCTGCCTCTTAATCTTCCACAGATTCCTAACATTTCTACTCCTTCGTGGATGCCTTCTTTATATGAGTCCACGTGTGTATCCCTCACTTATTTCCTGGTGGTGTGTTAGCTGGTGCATGGCCTGGGCTGTGTTCTGCGCAGATGTGTTTAGATTGCATGGCATTTATCATCGTTGGTTGAGGAATACTGCTTTTGGTTTTGTTTGAGTTTTTTAAGCTAGAAGCTAAGCTTAGCATATCTATAATGAATGATGTCAGTTAAAAAGAAAAACACACTAGTTTAATGTAGTTCATATTTAATCTGTGGTACAGGAATCATTTGGTTTCCCAGGTTATACATTCTACCCTAAGTAAAATAACCAGAGTTCTCCTTATGTAGACAAAGCATTTCAAGGATTCTTAGCTCCAGCTTTATTACTGCCCACATGACTTATCTTATACAAGTTGAAAACCTTTGGAAGAATGGTTTCATAAGAATATAGTCTTTTTTCTATTTTTATCCTAGTCTCAACTTTTAAAAAACAGTACTGCATCATGCAGGGAAGGGGTTGTCCTTTCATTGCCAAAACCAGAAAAAGTTCTGCTTTTGATTGGTACATCTTGCTATTTTAAAATAGTCTTTATATTATCCAAAACCATGTTTATTAACTTCACATCATGATGACCTTGTCTGTTGCAGAATCAGAAACTGAGAATCACTAAAGTGAACAGGAATGGGCTTTTAAATTGATCAGGTCTGAATTTAGATCTTAGCTTATTAATTGTAAATCTTTCTTAGCCTCAGTTTTTTCCTCAACTCTAAAACAGTTATTACACTTAATTGAAAGATGTTTTTGTGATGATTTTTTGAAAAGAAAACTGTATTGAGGCACATTCTAGGCTTTTAATAAATGATTAGTACTGTTGGCATATCCTAGGCACCCAGTAAATGATAACTGCTGCTACTCTACATTGTTGTTTTTGATATTATTACTATCATCAGGCATCATTATTATTATTTATAATGGTATACTTCTTTTTTTTTTTTTTTTTTTTTGAGACGGAGTTTCGCTCTTGTTACCCAGGCTGGAGTGCAATGGCGTGGTCTTGGCTCACCACAACCTCCGCCTCCTGGGTTCAGGCAATTCTTCTACCTCAGCCTCCTGAGTAGCTGGGATTACAGGCACGTGCCACCATGCCCAGCTAATTTTTTGTATTTTTAGTAGAGACAGGGTTTTACCATGTTGACCAGGATGGTCTCGATCTCTTGACCTTGTGATCCACCCGCCTCGGCCTCCCAAAGTGCTGGGATTACAGATGTGAGCCACTGCGCCCGGCCTAATGGTATACTTAAAACTATGAGCCTCACAGTGATCAGAACTAAGTAATAGTTCCAGTTTACAAATGGGAAAACTCAGGCAGTTACATGCTTTGCCCAAGATCTCATATGAAATGAACTAGAAAGAATAATCATTAGAGGAAGAAAAATAGGTTCCATTTATTGAGAATTTACTATGTTTCCAATACAGTGCCACGTTCTTATCTCATTTAATCTTTATAACAACCTTGCGTCATTATCCCCATTTTACAGTTAAGGAAACTAAGTCACAAAGAAATTAAAAAACAAAATTTGCTTATATCTCACAGCAAGTAAGTGACGGGGCAAAATTTGAACCCAGGTTTGTTTGACTACAAAGTCCTCACTCCTGTCATTAATTTGTTCTGCCCCCTTAGAACCTTGTGTTTAAGAACTTGCTACCTTTCCACCTATCCTACTACCAACTGCAAATCCGCACCTAGTCAGGTATGCACACAATCAAGAAAAGAAAGAGGAAAAGACCAAGAAAGAAATTAACTTGCAGGCCGGGCGCGGTGGCTCAAGCCTGTAATCCCAGCACTTTGGGAGGCCGAGGCGGGTGGATCACGAGGTCAAGAGATCGAGACCATCCTGGTCAACATGGTGAAACCCCGTCTCTACTAAAAATACAAAAAATTAGCTGGGCATGGTGGCACATGCCTGTAATCCCAGCTACTCAGGAGGCTGAGGCAGGAGAATTGCTTGAATCCAGGAGGCGGAGGTTGTGGTGAGCCGAGATCGTGCCATTGCACTCCAGCCTGGGTAACAAGAGCGAAACTCCATCTCAAAAAAAAAAAAAAAAAGAAATTAACTTTCAGGTAATTTGGCAATATTTCTACAAGTTAAACAACATCACTGTATTCATAATACTCACTAGGATATTATGTTACATGTGAATTTTTTTTTTTCCTTACAGAAAAGTGCTTTGGGCCAATAGAGTGTGTAAAGTGTTGTCTGTGTGTGCTCAGGAAATTACCTACAAAGTATAATGAACCTTTCTAAGTATATGATTTTTTTGTACTTTTTTACACTGTTCTATAATGTAACTCCTCTTCTTCCTAATTTTTCGTCTATTTAACACTCGATTTTAGCCCAGAACACTATCATGGGCATTATCCTGTGAAATTTAGCTTTTTGTTAGTACTCTTTTATTAACTTTGGGATGTGTATGAACTCTGAATCCCTTATTGAGGACACTTTTTTAAAGTATGTTAATCTCAGGACAAGAATAATGACAGCTTAGAGCTTTGTAAGTAAAATGATTGTGCTTTGACCATTCTGCAGAAAGTTAAAAATGCATTTTACAAGTTGATCACTGTTATCTTTACCTACCAAGGTTATCAACATTAGGTTCTTCCTCAGAGTGTCCAAAGTTACTCATAATGTTATGATGTTATTGCCACTTTTTTAAGTTTAAAACATTAATAACAAGAAAGATTTATATTTAACATAAAGAATTAAAGATACAACTGCTGATTAAATATCAAAGTAACCATGATTTTGAAGATACATCCCTGCCTACTACTGCATAAATCATGCAAGGATTGCTCATCCACGTATCAATCTGTATATAAAATCTTTCTTCGTTTTTTTTTTTCCTCTAGAAATGAATGCCAGTAAGGTAAGTTTTCTGCTGGCATTTTTAGGAAATTATCTCAGAATCCATTATTCACACTCAGATTCTTTAATCTGTTAATAATACCTTTAGGAATAGGTCACTGATTAGAAATAATTTTAAAATGAAAAAGCTCTGAATAAATTGCAGGTTATATGTACCAACTCCAAAGAAAGGCTACTCACATTTTTTTCATATATCTCTCTAATTATAACAAACGCTTTTTATCTTAATTACATTCCCAATTAAACACATTTATTGTCAAGAATCAAACAGAAGAAATATGTATCCATATTCTCTATGAAGATTGTTATATATTATTAGGAGACCTATTTTTAGTAGAATTCTGCCTTTATCATCAGAGATTTTGTTTTATGATGTTGTTTCTTGTTATTGTGTTGTTAAAGAACATATACATTTCAGATAGTTACATTTCTCCAAAGTAAAAAGATTATAAGAAGCAGATTTGCTTCTTTGCCAATTGTATTCAGTTCTTTTTAAAACTTAGTTCCTCCAATCTACCAAACTGCACACTGTGGATATGAAGGGAGATTTTGTTTGGTCTTTTTTTCTCTTAT
Organism: Saimiri boliviensis; assembly: GCF_048565385.1. Classification (NCBI taxonomy): domain Eukaryota; kingdom Metazoa; phylum Chordata; class Mammalia; order Primates; family Cebidae; genus Saimiri; species Saimiri boliviensis. The sequence goes on from NC_133458.1 coordinate 34,619,947, forward strand.
TTTTATGATATATATGGCAAAAGGAGAAATAAAAGTAGTGTTTTTTAAACACTTTCATGTTAGTATCAGCATGGTGTTGTCTGGTTCTCTCATTTAATGGTGCATTAGAGGCACTGAATATTAAGGTGAAGAGATTTAAGTGAGGAAAGTGCTATGGGAAGTGTTCACTGCTTTGCTGTGATTGTTCCCTAGAGAACTTAACTCCGAGGGCATTTTGGCTGGACAAGGAGATCAGGAGGAATTACTGGCAGAATGGGAATAGAAAAGCAATGTTGGTTGGTGATAGAGCTTTGACGGTGAGGCCAGGATGGAGGGTAGAAATAAGCTTTTAATTAGCCAGAGCAAGAGGTGACTTTGTTTCTAAGCTAGCTCATTAAGATATATTTAGCTAAACAATGTGGTGCCTTAAACAATTTTTTTTTTTAATTTTTAAGTTCTGAGATACATGCACAGAACAAAGAGTTTTATTACATAGGTATTTTCCACTGTACTCTTGTGATAAATAAGTTTATTTTTAAAATTTTCTTTTGTAAACTAAAAATATAAATTTTAAGTTAGTGTATGTGGAGCAATTGTTGGAAAGCTGAAACAAATGGATCCTACAGCAGCTTTTTTTTTTTTTTTGCTTTTGCTTTTATGCTCTTTTATACATAAATTTCAATATGTTTTAATGTAAGAATATTTTACTTTCAAAACATTAGCCTATGTACTTGCATAATGGAAAGTAATAGCATGACCCGTTGCCAAAATATTATATGTACTCTTCCATAAGTTATCTTCATACATGGGGTGATAGCACAGTCCTCTAGAGTAATTTTACCATAGTAGTGATTGCTTAGCGAATCTTGGCTCCACAATTAGATGTAAGGACCCGAAATAATTATTTTTCTCCAACTTCAGAGCACCCTGAGTGTCATTTCTCTGTCAGACAATACCTTGGTTTTTAATAAGCCAGAAAAGGCAAAAAATGAAAATAAAAGTTTGCTTCCCTACGTAGCGCATTTTATTTCGGGTACCTTTCTTGCCTTTACCTGTAGTTGAGAAATTCAAGCACCCTATATTCTATACACATGTAAGTAGACAGAAACCACCATGGTGACAGAGGCACATATGCATGAATAATAGCAAAGGTACTGGTTGCTAATATAAGAACTTTCTTGCATAAAATGTAATTTTGAAGGCTTGCAAGAATGTTTATCCTAGAGACTGGTAAAGAACATTTACAATGTTTGTTCTTATATATACAATATAATTTCCTTAGTAAAGTATACATATCCATTTTACCTCTTTGTATGAAACCCTACCACCATATTTATTTCTGTTTTGTTCTTCTTGCCCTGCCTTATTAAGAATGATAAAGGAAGAATTAGAAGGCTGAACAAAGAAAATATTGGATCATTAGAGATTTTATATGGTTTTTTTCACTGATAGCAATTGATACAGGAAAGGAAAAACAATGTATTAATGATACACATCATTAACGGGGAATTCATGATGTTCATTTTTTCTTTTTCTTCCAGCAATGGCTCAGCAACATCCGAAGACCTTTTTTGGAAACTTGATGCACTGCAGATGTTTGTCTTTGATCTACACTGGCCAGAACAGGAATTTGCCCACCACTTAGAGCAAAGACTTAAACTAATGGCCAGTGACATGCTAGAGGCCTGTGTCAAAAGGTAGACATGTATTTTCAAATTGCTGCTTAATGTGCCAGCACCCAAAATATCACTTCTTTTCAAGTACCTACTATATCATTGTCACAGTGAAGGTTTCAATATGCATTACTGTTCCAACATTTAATGAGCGTTAAGTTATCTTGACTAAATTCTGGGGACCCATATAATTGATGAAAATGGCTATATACTTTTTTCCAGGTCTCCCAACTATTGCCTTAATCAGTAACATCTATACCACATTAATGATTTCTTTAGGGCTTACTGTTACCTCTCTGGGAATACTGTGCTTTAAATTCCCAAAGCAATATTTCCTGAGACATATGAAAAAGGTCTGTTATGTTCTGTGTGCATTATGTACTGTGTCTGTGTGCTGTGAAATGGCATAGTAAACTCAAAATAGCGTCGGCACCATCAGTTGTTCTGGGATTACTAACCGTATTCTGGTATTTTCTGTCTACATCAGGTGAGTTCCAACTATTGGCTTAGATTCTTTAGAACTTAACAGGAAATAAGTTATGAGGTTTTGTATTCTTCCAAATGTGCTTTCATTTTATAACAGTTTTACAAAATCAGCATTGCATCCTAGTTGGTCAAGCATTGTTTTTTCATTATCCTTGTTCGTTTTATGTACAAGGACAATATGTAGCCACGTATTAGAAAAGCATTCAAGCACTGGTTAGACCAATTGGGTATTTCAGAAATCTTTCAACCAAGAAAAATTCTGTCTTTAGAATAATGTTCAGTGACCCCTTAAGGCAAGGCCGTGGATTAGGTAGATTAATGTTTTTTAAAAATCATCGTTGATTTTGATGCTTCAGATCTGTGGATGTTCATAGGATAATTTAGCAAAACAAACTTCAAATTGCCCATAATGCAGTTTCTTTCAAAAACCTGTCTGCAATTTTAGGTTTTTGAAGAATAATGTAAGTAACATAAAAGAATTACACATTGTCTGTTGTACATTGATTACCGGGTTTTAGAGTTTTCTAGACTTGTGCTTATTTTTTTCTAATTTGGTAAGCCCTTATACAGAAAATATATTCTGCTTAAATGCATAGAATTGTGTGATTTTTCTACTTGGAAATTAATTCAGACAGTTAAGTGAAATTATGAGTTTTTTCTATTAAATGTGGTAATCTGGATACAACAAAAAGCTTCGTTTGGGTGATGATACAGTCTGAGTGACTGCATGAAACTAGGCTTAATATAAAATTATCACAATCTGATCTTTCACTGAGATACCTGAAAAGAAAAGCCTCCCCACACCAGCCCCCAAACACTGCCACACTGCGTACTTCTTATTTGCATGTTTTAAATTAGCATCTTGTAGTGTTGATTTCACTTTTTACAAAACAGGTAAGGTGTATAACAGAATTTCTTACACTGAATTCCTATTTTTAAAACTAGAACAAGAACTGCATTTGAACTCAAGCTACAAAAGGCAAGCAAAACAACTGACTTGCGCATTCCAGCTTCCGTTTGCACTATGTTTAATGTATTAGTCGATGCCAAAAAGCAAAGCACCAAACTCTGTGCCCTGGATGGAGGACAAGAGGTATGTAGAATGGGCCACGTGGGAAAAGGCAGCACAGGATGCCTTGGCAGGGGAGATACTCTTTCCATAAGGCATTCTCTTGATTAGATTGAAAAGACCCAAGTTCTCCAGCACCAAATGTTTGATCTTTTCTTTACTGGAATAAAAGCATGCCCTTTATTCTTTGCTCATATCAGTTTCTCCTTTTTGATATAAGTACAGTCTAAAATTTTATAAGTGACCATGAATTTTAGATACAGCTTTTAACAACTTAAGTTGTGTCATTTACATAAACCTTGCCTTTTACAAGCAAATGAGAAAGTTGGAAAGCTACCTGTTTTGTTTATACAAATCTAGAGTATCCAGAGTTTGCATCTATAAAAGTAAGACACACACAAAAAAGTATGAAATAGTTTATTTACACAGTAGTTTCCATTTTAAAAAAATTAGGTAGAAATAGATTTGTAAATCTAGGCCTAGTTCTTATCAATAAATATCCTATTCTTTTCATTTGATTTATATTTTGTTTGGTTTTATATTCAGAAGTACAATTTTATTTTACCTCATGAGTTTTTATTGAGAGTGGTGATTGGGTGAAAATTTATGTATTTATTTTCAATTAATTCATTTAAGTTGACATTTTGCTGTCTTTTTTCCCATGGTAATTACTTTTTCTTAATTTCTTTATTCTTTCCTTTTGTTCTCTTTCATCATCTTTTTTTTCACTCCATGGCATGATCCAGTTTGGTAATCAATGGGTAAGTCTTATTTTTTTTCATAAACATATTTTCATTTGAGTTATTATTTGCAAATGTATATTTTTTATTTTTATCTTTTCAAATTAAAACTATGTAAATAATTTTATTTTCAGATTTTTGGCTTCTGTATTTGCATATGTAAGGCTAACTGCTTACAATAACATAGCAATAGCTCAAAGATTCATTAAAACACTAAATACTTATACCTTAAATAATGATGGGGGGACTGTTTCTCCCCTGTTAAACTGCAGAATTTATAAACTATCCTTAGAATTTTAAAGATAAAATCATTTAAAACCAAATTAATTCATTCTTTTAAATTGAAATCTAAATAACTGTAGAAGCAGAGTGATTATTAACATTTTTTAAGCATTTATCTACACTATACTTTTAATACCAAAAAAAATTCAAGTTTAGAACTTTAGGTAACATATGCCTTCTAAAAACTTGAAGAAGGAGGCCACACCCAAAGTCACTTTATACAGATGAACCCAATGGTGAATTTCAGTGAGGTACAAGCCTACCAGTGATACAGTCTTTCCTCCCACTCATGATGGCTTAGGATGTGACCATCATCAGAGGTAAGGAAGAGGGATGCCTATGTCATGAGATGTCTGGCCTCCTCCTCAACAGGTTGTCCTAAAATATTACCCCCTAGAATCCCTGAGGTACAAGATTAGAAAACCTCTATGAATAAAGGATTGACTAGTGTATATATTTTTTCTTTTCTTTTCTTTTTTGTGATCAGAATGTCTTTGTGTCCTGTAAATAGGTTATATCTTACAAGTCTTACAGTTGACAATTGGGAATCAAACTCAGGGTGGCTCTTCCTGGGCTGATAGTTCTCACCTAAGCAGAATGGCTTAGTTAACTATGAAAGTAGATGGGAGCTGGGTGCGGTGGCTCATGCCTATAATCCTAGCACTTTGGGAGATGGGTGGATTGCCTGAGCTCAGGAGTTCGAGACCAGCCTGGCAACATGGTGAAATCCCATCTCTACTAAAATTAAAAAAAAAAAAAAAATCAACCAGGTGTCGTCAGGGGCACCTGTAATCTCAGCTACGTGGGAGGGTGAGGCATGAGAATTGCTTGAACTCAGGAGGCAGAGGTTGCAGCGAGCCAAGACTGTGCCACTGCACTCCAGCCTGGGCCACAAACTGAACCTGTCTCAAAAAAAAGGAAATAGATAGGAAGGTCTACTACTTGTGAATGCTATATCTTTTGACCCAGATATTTACATTAGCTATTTGACCATAATTTATACTTATGCATGAATACACAATTTTATTTTTTGAGCAATTCTCCAGAAAAAAAATATATTTATAATACCATAGCATACAACCTTACAAATATATCAAGTAACCAATATGTGTTATAGACTGTTCAGTAATTCTCTGATCACTTATAACTTGATTTATTATATCTAATTATCTGAATGAGTAGGCAGCTGGCTTGGATAACAATGGCTTCTATTTACCTTCTCATGTTTTCTATTACCCAGATATAAGCCTTTGATTGTCTGCCTGAGAATATTATCTTAATTTTCTTCATAAACCCATTCTTTCCTCATCTGGTTTGTAGAATCATCTTCCATTAATACTGAGTTTATCAATTTGTTCTTATTTTAACATACACTGCAGGCACTTAGTAAATGTTTGCAGAGTGAATGAACAGATTTGTCACTGCTTTAAAAATCCTCCCCTGTAAGAAACCACTTGCTGTAGTACTTAAAAGGAAAAACAGGCAGACACACACACACAAATGACAAGCATTGTTACATTGTCAAATGATTCTTTACATTAATAGGTGGGTGGTTTTGAAGACTGATGTGCTACTGTTCATTATATATGCACCTGTACATTCACACCAGAAACAATTAGTTCCTCACAACTTTCACACAATTAACATAGTTCAAAATGTGCAGGTGTAAAACCCATTAGCAACCCTGAAAAAGTGGTAAACAAGAATTTCATTGCAAAAGAAGAATTTTATACTTTGCTTTTTCTCTTCAGTATACATACCCACATAATTGCATAGGCTTTCCCTCTCTATATGTGCCGAGATAAGTTTTGGAATTGTTGAAAATTAGTATGTATATTACAAATACAGGTGAGCCAGTGGACTCCATTTAAAAGCAACAAAGTTGTTGAAAAAGCTAGATTATTGGACAATCTGGATCCATGTAAAATATATATACTATATAGTTAAAAATAACAGCAATGTTTTTTCTAAATTATAAAGAAATTACCTCTCCCAAATGTCTAGTGAATTTGTTGTTATTATCATCGCTGGGATAAAACTTGCACAACTCCTTCCCAACAATGCAGTCCCTTCTGTGCGTCTAAATCATGATTCTGTTTTCTTACATGCTACATGATGATGCAAACATGCTCCACTGAGGCCGAGAATTGGGTTTAATGGAGTGATTAGTGAGTGAATTATCTGCTCATGTGACAGCTGTGTGAAATGAGTCAGCAATCTCAGGCCAGTCCCTCAGGGACAGATGTTGAGATCACAAAACCACCACAGTGTTTAGAATCCTCATTATCCATTACTGCACAAAAGCAGATGACTAGATGGGCTGTAGACATTCATCAGCCATCAGAACCACTTCATTCCATGGTCCCATTAGTTGAGGATGAAGGTGAAAACACATTAATATGGCAAATTCAGGGGAACAAGGGGCCTTACTTGTGTCAAATTTGTTCTCAGTTAAATTAAAATGTTTCCATTTCTGGAACTAACAATATAGTACCTTTAAAATATTATATACCCCAAGACAAAGTCCAAAATCTTTTAAGAAAACTGGAATTCAGTATCATCTGATTAGTCTTCATTTCATGAGTGTATTTGTGTGACAGCAGTCAGGTGAAATGGTGCTGTTCACCTGATTGTAAAGAGGCCAGGTTTTCAGACTGTGCCAGACCTCTGATTGCCCTGGGCTTCATGAAGTAAGGATTCCTGAATGGTTATCTTAATGTAAGTTCAGAGTCATCTGCTGGGAAGCAGGCACAGTTTGCCTTTGAGGGCAAATGTGGGGAGACTTAGCTTAAGAATGAATTGGAATCTACCAAAGCCCTAGTATCTAAGATTATCAATCCAACATGAAGTATTCTAAGAATTTTATTTTATTTTTCTCTTTTTAAATTTTAACTTTCGTTTTAGATATGAGGGTACATATGTAGTTTTGTTACACAGGGGTATTGCACCCAGATCATGAATGTAGTACCCAAAAGGTAGTTTTTCAATCCATACCTCCTTTCCTCCCTCTCCCTTCTAGTAGTCCAGTGTTTACTGTTACCATGTTTATGTCCATGTGTGCTCAGTGTTTAGCTCCCACTTATAAGCGAGAACATGCAATATCTAATTTTCTGTTCCTATGTTAGTTTGTTTAGGATTATGGCTCCAGCTGCATCCATGTGGCTGCAAGGACATGATTTCATACATTTTTATGGCTGTTTAGTATTCCATGGTATATATGTATGATATTTCTTTATCTGGTCTACCATTGATGGACACCTAGGTTGATTTCATGTCTTTGCTACTATGAATAGCATAACAATGAATATACAAATGCAAGTTGTTTTTGTTCTGTTTTATTTTGTTTTTGGTATAGTGATCTGTTTTCCTTTGGATGTGTACCCAGTAAATTGGATTGCGGGGTCAAATGGTAGCTCTGTTTTAAGTCCTTTGAGAAATCTCCAAACTGCTTTCCACAGTGGCTGAACTAATTTACATTCCCACCAACAGTGTAGAAGCATTACCTTTTCTCAGTATTTTTTCTTTTTTTGAGACAATGTCTCCTTCTGTCACCCATGCTGAAGTGCAGTGGCATATTCATAGCTCACTACAACCTGGAACTCAGGCTCAGGCGATCCTCCCACCTTGACTTTCTAAAGTGCTGGGATTACAGGCATGAGCCACCATGCCCAGCCTCTAATAAGAATTTTATAGGTTTTTATTGTTGGAAACAAAAATGTTCCAAATTCTTATGAAAAATGCTGTCTGTTATAGTAAATGGGAAGAAACGATCAATTTTAACTTATATAATATAAATGTCTTTGCAGATAAATTGTTTTTACCTGTGATCTCTTTTTGCTTGTGTTTGTCTTTGAAAGTTATCTGAAAATTTCTGTAACACTGCCTTTGTGAACTAGTTTAAGCACACCACTGAACTTAGAATGTTTTAACCAGCCTCTGAATACTCCTATCCCCGCCCCAGATGAACACACAATAACCATTGTTATTTTGGCAGTTTTTGACTTGTTTTATTTTAAATGTGTGCACACACAAATATTACTTTCACAGATAATCATTAATTACATTTATTGACATATTTCAATTTCTGGTTTTGTCCCTGTTCCTTAATTCTACAACTTGCTTGTATGTTAATTTGTCATTTTCCTGAAATGCATAATTAATCTTTTAGCAAAATTTTAAAAAACACACACACAGAAAAAGAAAATTTTTTCTGGGTCCCCTGATGAATGACTTTTTCCAGCTAACTTTGTATTATCTATGTGCGGCATATGTGGGTTATCATCGGCAGAATATGTATGTAAAATGAGAATTCTCAGGCCATCTTTTCTCTCACACTCATGCACCTATCCCACCTCCACCAACTGTGCAGCCAGAGCAGATTCTGAACGTTCTCAGCAGTTGTAATATTCGTGTAAGTCAGATCTAATCAGATACATTTACAGTAGCAGAAACCCATATTGTAAAAATCTGAAAACCTCACACTATTTGGATTTACCCCTTGGATATTAAATTTAAGATGTATACTTCTTCCCTTATTTCTTTTAACATTGTATGTTTTTGTGTTTTTGTTCATTCATTCTCATTTTCCCTTCCTCTCTCCCCGTTTCTTCTTCTTTTTCTCTTTCTCTCTGCTTATAGCTAGATCAGGTATCAAAGCAAGCAACAATCTACAGGTCTATATTATAGGAGAACTTAATGGCTCCTAGTATCTACTGACTTTCACTGCTTTTCAAGAAAAATGGGTATAAATGACCTGTTCAGTGGCTCATCACTTGATTTTAAGATATGCCAAAATCGATTCAACCCAAAAGTTTAACATGTAGAAGCTCTGTATTTTATATATGATAGCTTTCTGATGACATTTGATCACTTTGAGTTCAAAAAATGAAAGTTATGAAAATAGAGAACAACATTTGGGATATGACATATTTAAGAACCTGCTTGGAAGTCTGGATGCCTCAATGCTTGTATGCTTTGGAGCACTTTCCATGTAAGAGGGAAGTGAGATGCTTGAAGCCCAATTCCTGTATCTCTTTCCTCTTCTATCCTAAAGAGGAGTCTCACATGGGATTTAGTTTCCTCTTGCTGCTCATACTGACCTGGAGCAAGACGGATGTGAAAGGAGAGTGGCAGAGTGGGAGAGCCAGGCAGAGCTCATTTGCATAAGCTTCTCCATCACTCAGTCAGCTACACAGCTTTCAGCCAGGAGCTGGGGGGCCTTTTTTTGTAAGTGTGTCTGTAGAGGGATTACCCTGCCCATCAGCCCGTGCATGCGCTGGAATTGTTCGGCTGATCTCAGTTATGTTCATGTGAGGGCCTGCCTGGCTCAGAAAATTATTAATAGTTTAGACTGGATCAGAACTTTAACAGCCAGCCAGCTTTTTCAGGCTTTTCTTTTTCTACCTGTTTTTCTGTCTTCTCTCCCCTTTTCCTTCTCTTCAGGCTACCTCGAAAGCAAAAATATCAGCAGTAGTGGTACAGATATCCACTCTGTACGTTTCAATTCCATTTACCCTCTAGGGAGCACAAATTTGGGAATCGATAAAGGCTTTAAGTGAGACAGATATGCTTTAGTGGGTGTAATATGTGCCCAGAAAATTCCACATTCACATAGATATGGTTCATTTTAGATCACTCATCATTACACACTTAGACTCACACCCACACACACACTCGCACAGAAAAAGAAAATAATTCAGAGACTCTAAAATTCTTCCTCCTTTATTATTTATGCAGGTTGATGATAACGACTTGTAACTGTCAGAACCCTTGGGGAGAGGGGTGGAGTGTCATTCCTGAGTAATCCAAAGCAGACCTAAGTTGATGTTTTGTTCTGTGTGGAAACTTTGAGACATGTTTTCAGCACAGGAAAAAAAAAATAGCTTTCAAAAACTTACATCTTAAGAAACCATTCAGCCAGCAGTGAAGTTGGTCTAATGTTTATATTGACCTGAGTACTTTTACTCGATGCATTTTGTTAGCTGTTCCAAGAAGCCTTGAACCATCAAGATAGGGTTAGTCTTTACAAGTCACATTTTCTGTGAAGTGGCTATTGGGGACAATCAGCTGTCAGATAAATGCTTCTAAAGGAAGAATTACTGTTTAAATGGATGTGCCTTCACAAGCCTTGGAAGCCCCAGCTCCTGCTAATTTGAGAATGGAGCCCTCTAGTATTCTCTAAAGAAAGAAAAAAAAAAAAAGTCTTTCAGGTTGATTTTAAATACATCTTTTTTTGGTATTTATTTAAAGGCATCTTTTTCATGAGGAAGCGGTAATAAAACTATAGGGAGTGAGTGATGTTTCATTATACCTTTTATGGCCTATTAATTTGTTACCATCTATTCACCTTTGTTGATGAAATTTTAATTTTGCCCTTGCTCGAGCATATTGTAAGAATTGTATAAACTGCTGTTCCCTGTGCTGACAAAAAGGTCCTTTTAGAGTGAACAATTGGGAGCTCATTTTATTTCTAGAGCACATTTAAAATAACTTATGAATGAGAGTTGTCAGACATGAAATGCAGTATTAATTAAATCTTTTTCTAGTCTTTTTGCTTCTCCAGCTAAACCAACCCTTTAGAAAAATACACAGCCACCTTAATTATAGAGGAGAGACAAAAAATATCCTTCACATTCCTGTGCCTGAATAAGAATAAGAACTCAATTCATCTAAATAATAACCCCATTAGCTGCTTAACTCAACAGTGCACATGGGAAAATTTTCAATCCACATGTAAAAAGTGTTTATTGGGTGGATCATTTTCAGGGTTTTGTTCTTTAAATGTTCAAAATGATCATTTTAAATAAAACTGATAGGTCATCACTAGTAGATTTAGAGCATTTATGACTTATGACAAAAGTTTTGTGTCATGTCAACTAATGAATTTTTCTTTTAATATCTAGCAACAATACCATTCAAAAATAGATGATCTGATCGACAACAGCGTAAAAGAAATCATTTCACTGTTAGTTTCAAAGGTAATGTATTGTTTATTCACCTTTTTAAATCAAATTGAAAAATAATTTTCAATGGATACTTTTTAAAAATGTCATGTGTTTAAATATCTAATTGAAAAAATTATAGTTTAAAAGATTAATGCAGGAAAAAATAGAATTTTCAGGAAAGTTAGAAAAAAAGATTATGAACACTGTGTCAACAACATTTGATTTTTTTTTTTTTGGATATAATAAATTTTGGCTTTTCTTACCATTGTTGTCATTTTAAAACTAACTCTTCTTCCAGTAAAATCTTATTATGTTACATTCATGTTCTTGTACTATTTAACTCCAGAGCAGATTTGAGTAGTCATAAGTCCTTGAATTTAGCCCATCTGTGGTGGTGATGGCACTAAGGCTCTATATCTGGTCTTGGAGACAGACAGAGAAAGCTGGCAGGGTGACATCTGAGGTCCTCCATGCCCAGGAGTTTCCCAGGATTTCCAATTCGATGCTCAAAATACCTTTAACAAAAGCCATGATCTTTCACTGTATAAGTAGAGATGAAGCAATGGATGCATCATTTAGTGATTAGATGATTTAGATTCCAGCTAAGGTGTAACAGACAGTCATGGGTGGCATTTCAGATCAGAGGCTGATAATGAAAGGAAGAGAGAACATGAGAGCACCAGGTTAAGAGGATGAACAGAGAGAATGGGCATCTCCTAGAGGCAATTTCCTATGAGCAGATAGATTCCATGCTCTCACAAGGCTTCATCACAGAACCCCAAATCAGGATTTGTAAAGCAACTGGAAGGATGACACGAAGCAAAGGATGACACCCTCAATTTAATAAACAGACAAAAAACATCCTGTTTAGAAAAGAAAAAAAAAAAAAAAACAGAGATGTCCCACAAACATGAAAAATGTTAATCCTCATTAATAATTTAAGGATACAAAGTAAGCTACAATAATATACTATTTTTTCTAGCAAATTAGCATAAATGCTTCTAAGGTAACAGTTCTGGGTGAAGTCAGACACCATTTATATATTGGGGAGTATAAGTTGTTACAGTCTTTCTGGAAAATAGTTTGGAAATACATCAAGTACATTAATACCTTTTCACCTTTTTCTATTTTGTCATACTGATTAAATGCACAGAATGTGTATTTGTTGATATTTGTCACATTATGCCTAACCAAAATTTGGAAACAACTTTAAATTCTAATGAGGGAAAAGATAAAGTAAATTGTGGAACATCTGTATTAAGAAATTATACTTTCAAAGACTATTAATGATAAAGGAAGAATTTCATAATATAGTATTAAATGAAAACAGCTGAATATTTAAAAGTGTAAAATATAAACTGAATTTGAATCTTGTAGGAAAAAGACCACTAGGATAAACACTAGAATGGTAACAGCTATTCTTTGGGTAATGGGAGTATAGTTCATTTTTTATTTCATCTTCAATTTTTTTTTTGTATTTTTCAAATTATCTGGTTGCATGTCTTAGAGTGGAAAACAACCACAAAGACAGAGTTAGAATAAAATCATCTCACCAGCTTATTTTTGTTCTCCAGATTTTTACCACTATACCAAATGCCTACATACACACCTGTCTCAGACACTCACCAACAAGTGGATAGGAAAAGAATAATAGGAAAACCATGGAGGGAAGGGGTGAACCACTGGAGAATCAAGCTCTTTGAGGGAGAGCAGTGAGATTTCCACCCTCTGAGGAACCCTGCACAGCAGCTTGCATCACCGCATAGTCAACCCACTACAGTGAAATAAAGTTAACTTTGCACCATCTTCTCTGTGAGGCCTTCAGGGAAATGTTATCCAGATGTGACCACCCTGTGAACATAGTCCTCATGTGGAAGTTGCCTTTTGTGAGAAGTTTTCATAATCAGTATCATGATAATATACTAGCATATAGATGATCTAGGGTTAGTCAGGAAGCAAGAGAAAAATCCAAGTTTTTCTTTGGGGTGGGAAGGAAGAGGAGAGAGAAGGCAGATGGGACTGTATGTCATCTCTGCATCTATTTCTGGCAAAGTAAGACACTTAAATTTTTCTGTATAAAATACATCTGGTTAGTTTTAAAAATGGTCTATTTGAGCTAAGTAAGGAAAAGATGTTCTGAAATATCCTCACAGTACACCAGCTACTAGCCACATGTGGTTGTGGAGAATTGGAATGTGGCTAGTGAAGCTGAGAAATGCAATTTTTAATTTAATTTAATTTTGATTAAAAGAGCCTCGTGTCATACTGGCTATTACATTTAGAAATCAGGACTAGATTATAGTTTTTCTCTGGACCTCATTTCTCCTCCTGTCACAGCATGCTTATTATCTTTAATTCTTTGGCTGAAAAGTGTAAAATAAATTAACTTGATAGGTTGAACCAAACATCTCAAAGATGATAGTAATTGATGTTTTTTAAAAAGATGTTTCAAATTCATCTCCATAATTATGATATTTTAAAAACCATTTTATTGAGATATGATTAACATACAAAAAACGTGTACATGTTTAAAATATACAAGATGAGTGTGGAGAGAAGTATACAGCCATAAAAGTATACAACCATAAAACCATCACCTCAACCAGTACCATAAACTTATCCATCACCTCCCAAAGTTTCCTCCAGCCCTCTTAAATAATCATTTGTGTGTGTGGTAACAGTCACATAAGATCAATCCTCTTATCAAATAGTATTGTTTTCTATAGGCATTATGCCATGCAGTAGCTCTCTAGAACTTCTTCATTATGCATAACTGAGACTGCTCTTTGGCAGATATCTCCCCATATCTCCCTCCCTCAGCCCCTGAGAAACCAACATTCTAACCTCTGTTTCTATTATTTTGATTATTTTAAATTCCTCATATAATTGGTACTATGTAATATTTAGTCTTCTGTGTCTGCTTATTTCACAGAGCATAGTATACTCCAGGTTTATCTGTTTATCTCAAATGGCAGGATTTCCTTCTTTTTTTGAGGCTGAATAATTTTTCATTGTAGCATGTAACTCATTTTCATTATCCATTCACCTGTCTGGTGGATATTAAAGTTGCTTCCAAGCCTTGCCTATTGAGAAGAATGCTGCAAAGAAATGAGAGTGCAGATATTTCTTCAATATACGAATTTCAGTTCCTTTGGATATATGCCCATTAGTAGGATTGCTAAATCATTTGGTAGTTCTATTTTTCATGTTTTGAGAATCCTACATGCTATTTCCCATAGTGCCTGCACCAATTTATGTATCTACCAACAGTGGGCATTTTCTCCACATTCTCAGCAATACTTGTTATCTTTTGGGTTGTTGATAGTAGCCATCCAAACAGATGCCAGCTAATATCTCAGTGTGGTTTTGATTTGCATTTTTCCAAAGATTAGTGATATTAAGCTCCTTTTCGTGTACCTATTGGCCATTTATACATGTTTATTAGAGACATAGTGCTTTGCTCATTGTTCGTAGAGACATAGTGCTTTGCTCATTTTTTTTTAACTTTAATTTTTTTTTTTGCTTTGAGTTTTAGGAGTTTCTTATATGTTTTAGATATTAACTCCTTACCAGACGAATAGTTTGTAAACATTTCCTCCCATTTTGTAGGTTGCTTTTTCATTATGTTGATTGTTTCCCTTGCTGTGCAGAAGCTGTTTTACTTGATATAATCTAATTTTTTAAAAAGATTTCTTGCCTGTGCTTTTTGTATTGTAGCCAAGAATCATTGCTAGGGCCAGTGTTTTCTTCTAGAAGTTTCATGGTTTGGGGTCTTAAGTTATTTAATCCATTTTTACTTGATGGTATTTAGTTGATGATTTTGTTGATCTATTTGTTTATGGCATAAGATAAGGGTCAAATTTTATTCTTTTGTATGTGTACATCTACTTTTCCCAGCACTATTATTGAACAAACCATCCTTTTCTGTTCACACCCTTGTCAAAGATCAGTTGACTGTATGTGTGTGGGTTTATTTCTGAGCTCTCTGTTTTGTACTGTTGGCCTATACATCTGCTTTTATGCCAGTAACATTGTGTTTTGATTATTTTAGCTTTGTAATGGATTTTGAAATTAGGAAGTGTGATGCCTCCAGTTTATTCTTTTGCTCAGAATTGTTTTAGTTATTTCAAGTGTTTTTTGGTTCCAGATTAATTTTAGAATTGCTTTTTCTATTACTGTAAAAAAAATGCCACTGGGATTTTGATAGAGATTACATTAAATGTATAGATCACTTTGAGTAGTATGAACATTTTAACTATAACAATTTTTGTAATTCATGCACATGGAATTTTTTTATTTATTTGTTTTCTGCTGTAATTTCTTCAGTGTTTTATACTTTTCAGTGTACAAGGTTTTCACTTTCTTGGTTAAGTATATTTCTAAGTACTGCATTTTTTTATGCTATTGTAGATGGGATTGTTTTCTTAATTTCCTTTCCATATTGTTACTTGTTAGTGTACAGAAATATGAATGATTTTTGTATGTGGATATTTTTTTCTGCAAGTTTACTGAATTTGTTTATTCTAACAGTTCTTTTTTGTAGACTCTTTAGGGCTTTCTATATATTAAGATCATGTCATCTGCAAATAGAGATAACTTTACTTGTTATTTCCTGATTTACATGGCTTATGTTTCTTTTCTTTTTCTTTTTTATTTATTTTTATTTTTTGTCTGCTTACTCTGGCTAGGACTTCCCGTACTATCTTGAATAGAAGTGGCAAAAGTTGGCATTCTTGCCTTATGCTGTATCTTAGAGGAAAAAAATTTGTTTTTCACCATTGAGTATGATACCAACTGTGAACTTTTCATATATAGCCTTTATTATGTTGAGGTAATTTTATTCTATTTCTAATATTTTGAATGTTTTTTATTATGAAACATTACTGAGATTTGTCAAGTATTTTTCTGCATCTATTGAGATGATCTTGTGATTTTTATCCTTCATTCTATTAATGTGGTGTATCGTAGCAATTGACTTGCTTATATTCAAAAATTCTTGGATCCTTGGGATAAATCTCACTTGGTGATGGTGTGTGATTTTTTAATATGCTGTTGAATTCAATTTGCTGACATTTTGTTAAAGATTTTTTTTATCCATGTTTATCTTGGCTTATAGTTTTCTTTTCTGACAGTATCTTTTGTCTAGCTTTGGTGTCAGGGTGATGCTGGCCTCATAGATTAAGTTTGGAAATGTTCTCTCTTCTTTGTTTTTGGTAGAGTTCAAGAGAATTGGCATTAATTCTTTTTTAAATGTTTGGTGGAATTCACTTCATTAAATGTTTGGTAGAATTAACTTTTGAATCCATTTCTTTGTTGGGAGGTTTTTGAATACAGATTCAGTGTCCTTATTGGTTATTGGTCAGCTTTGTTTTATTCTTTTGATGGTGTTTTGTTTCCCTGATTTTTCATGATCCCTGTGACCTTACACTGGTATCTGTACTTTTGGAGAAACAGTGATCTCTTCCACTATTTACAGTTTGACTTCAGGAGGAAAAGCCCTTCATCACTCAACCCAGCTAGAGATTTTGTGTGGGCTAGCTGTTAGGGCCTGTGAGCAGGCCTGCTACCAGGGTCCAGAGGCAGGATAAATTGAGGTTTTATTTCATTAAGAAAAGTTAAAACATCTTGTAGGGCAATGATTCTTAAATGTTAGCACACATGAAAAAAATTAAGAGCTGTTAAAATGCAGATTTCCATACTATCTTAATCACCAATGATGCTGAGTCTTAAGTTTGGGGAGAGGGGAGGGAATGTGTATGTTTAACCAGCCACCGTGGTTATTTTGAAATAGGGGACCAGGAGCCAGATTTTGAGAAATACTCCTCTGGTGAATCTTCATCCAGACTGGCATGTAAATCTTTAAACTTCAGAATATTTTTTTAAATGGCCTATAAGACAGTTTGTTTACACTTGTTTCTTACCAAATACCTATTTTTAGCCGGGCATGGTGGCTCATGCTTGTAATCCCAGTACTTTGGGAGGCCGAGGCAGGTAGATCACATGGTCAAAAGACTGAGACCATCCTGGCCAACATGGTGAAACCTCATCTCTACTAAAAATACAAAAAATTAGCTGGGCATGGTGGTGCGTGCCTGTAATCCCAGCTACTCAGGAGGCTGAGGCAGGAGAATTGCCTGAACCCGGGAGGCAGAGGTTGCGGTGAGCCGAGATCGCGCCATTGCATTCCAGCCTGGGTAACAGGAGCAAAACTCCATCTCAAAAAAAAAAAAAAATTAGCTGGGTGTGGTACCGTGCCACTTTAGTCCCAGCTACTCAGGTGGCTGAGGCAGGAGAATCGCTTGAACCCAGGAGGCGGAGGCTGCAGTAAGCTGAGATTTTTTAAAAAGTGGGAGTGTGCCAAGATGGCTGAGAGGAGTCAACACCGGAATGCAGCTCCCAGCAAATGAGATGCAGAGGGCTAGAGGATTTCATGATTCCAAGCGAAGTGCTGGTTTCATGTCAGTGGGACTGGTAGGTCACTGAAAATAGCCCAGGGAAGGCAAGCCAAAGCCAAACTGGGGCAAGAGCAGCCCAGGGAGGGCTAACAGAAACAGGGCAGGGTGTGTCCCCATCTGGAAAGTGCAGCCAGCTTGGAGGGTCAGGACTTCACCCCCTCAGTGCTCCTATTAGGATCCTGTGCTTACCTCATCCCTCCTGCAATCTACAGTCCACAACAGCCCCACTGGACTGAGGGGCACCGTGGGTTGTTTATGCAAATCTGAGCGATAGCTTCTGCCTGGTGCTTCAGGTTGTTTGCAAGGACCTGGTTGGAAGTTTGGACTGAGGCCAGAAGGACGGAACTACCCGTCCCATAGAAAGAGGCAGAGTTGAAAGCAGGGAAACAGGCCACAAGGCCTGGCAGACCCCACCCCCACGAAACTCAAACTGAAGCTGGTGTGCTACAGAGCTCCACAGCGAATACACCAGTTTGATCCCGACAAGGAAGATCAAGCTCAGGAAAGGAGAGACGCAGTTGTGAAGGCCCGGTAATCTCACCTGCGTAAACAAACTGAGGGGGAGACCACCCACTCAGCAGCCTGACTGAATCCGAGACAGCCCAGCAGCACCTCTACAGGCCAAAAAAGATACAGCTCCAACCTCAACGGAAAGGGAGTCCACTCAGAGATTCCTCACGAAATCACCAACTTCAAAGATCAAAGCAAGATAAATCCACCAACATGGGAAGAAACCAGTGCAAAAAGGATGAAACCATCAAAGACCAGAACACCTCTTCTGTTCCTAGGGATCACAACTCCTCACCAGCAAGGGAAAAAAACAAGATGGAGAATGAGTTTGACAAATTGACAGAAGCAGGCTTCAGAAGGTGGGTAATAACAAACTTCTCTGAGTTAAAAGACCATGTTCTAACCCAGTGCAAAGAAACTAAGAACTTTGAAGAAAGGTTAGACAAAATGCTAACTAGAATAACCATATTAGAGAAGAACATAAACGACTTAATGGAGCTGAAAAACAGCACGAGAACTTCACGAGGCATACACAAGTTTCAACAGTGGAATCAATCAAGCAGAAGAAAGGATATCAGAGATTGAAGATCAATGAAATAAAATGAGAAGGCAAGATTAGAGAAAAAAGAGTGAAAAGAAATGACCAAAGCCTCCAAGAACTATGGGATTATGTGAAAATACCTAATCTACCCTTGATCAGCATACCTGAATGTGATGGAGAGAATGAATCCAAGCTGGAAAACACTTTTCAGGAAATTTTCCAAGAGAACTTCCCCAACCTAATAAGGCAGGCCAACATTCAAATCCAGGAAATACAGAGAACACCACAAAGACACACCTCAAGAAGAGCAATGCCAAGACACATAATTGTCAGATTCACCAGGGTTAAAATGAAGGGGAAAATGCCAAGGGCAGCCAGAGAGAAAGGTCGAGTCACCCACAAAGGAAAGACCATCAGACTCACAGTGGATATCTCAGCAGAAACCCTATAAGCTAGAAGGGAGTGGGGGCCAATATTGAACATCCTTAAAGCAAAGAACTTTCAACTCAGAATTTCGTATCCAGCCAAACCAAGCTTCGTAAGTGATGGAGAAATAAAATCCTTTACAGACAAGCAACTCTGAGAGATTTTGTCACTACAAGACCTACCTTACAAGAGCACCTGAAGGAAGTACTAAACATGGAAAGGAACAACCAGTACGAGCTACTGAAAAAATGTACCAAATGGTAAAGAACAATGATGAAATGAAGAAACCGCATCAACTAACGGGCAAAACAACCAGCCAGTAACAAAATGCCAGGATCAAATTCAAACATAATGTTAATGTTGAATGTAATTGGCCTAAATGCCCCCAGTCAAAAGACACAGACTGGCAAACTGGAAAAAAGTCAAGACCCATTGGTGTGCTGTATTGAGGATACCCATCTCATGTGCAAAGACTCACGTAGACTCAAAATAAAGGGATGGAAGATTTACCAAACAAATGGAGGGCAAACGCAGGAGTAGCAATCCTAGTTTCTGATAAAATGGACTTTGAACTAACAAAGATCAAAAGAGACAAAGAAGGGCATTACATAATAGTTAAAAGATCAGTGCAACAATAAGAGCTAACTATCCTAAATATAAATGCACCCAACGTAGGAGCACCCAGATACATAAAGCAAGTTCTTAATGACCTACAAAGAGACTTAGACTCAGACTTTAACACTTCACTGGCAATATTGGACAGATCAACAAGACAGAAAGTCAAAAAGGATATCCAGGACTTGAACACAGATCTGGACCAAGCAGAGCTAATAGAGCAGGCGTCCCCAAACTACGGCCTGTGGGCCACATGCGGCCCCCTGAGGCCATTTATCTGGCCCCCCACCACACTTCAGGAAGCGGCACCTCTTTCGTTGGTGGTCAGTGAGAGGAGCACAGTATGTGGCGGCCCTCCAATGGTCTGAGGGACAGTGAACTGGCCCCCTGTGTAAAAAGTTTGGGGACGCCTGTAATAGACATTTACAGAACACTCCACCCCAAATCCACAGAATACACATTCTTCTTAGCATCACATCACACACATTTACCCTAAAATTGACCACATAATTGGAAGTAAATCACTCCTCAGCAAATGCAAAAGAATGTAAATCATACAGTCTCTCAGACCATGGCACAATCAAATTAGAACTCAGGAGTAAGAAAAGCACTCAAAACCACGCAATCACATGGAAACTGAACAACTTGCTCCTGAATGATGAATGGATAAACAACAAAATGAAGGCAGAAATAAAAATGTTCTTCAAAACCAATGAGGATGAAGATGCAACATACCAGAATCTATGGGACACATTTAAACAGTGTCTAGAGGGAAATTTATAGCAATAAATGCCCACATGAGAAACAAGGAAACATCTAAAATCAATACCCTATCATCAAAATTGAAACAGCTAGAGGGCAAGATAAAAAAAATCTCAACAGCAAGCAGAAGACAAGAAATAACTAAGATCAGAGCAGAATTGAAGGAGATAGAGATACCAAAAACCCTTCAAAAAATCAATAAATTCAGGAGCTGGGTTTTTTTTTTTTTAAAGATCAACAAAATAGACCGCTAACTAGCTAATAAAAAAGAAAAGAGGGGATAATTGAATAGATGCAATAAAAAACCATAAAGCAGAGATCATCACAGATTCCTCGGAAATACAAACTACCATCAGAGATGGCTACAAACTACTTTATGAACATGAACCAGTAAATCTTGAAGAAATGGATAAATTCCTGGACATATGCACATTCCCAAGACTAAGCCAGGAAGAAGTTGAAACCCTGAGTATTCTAGTAGCAAGGTCTGAAGTCGAGGCAGCAATTTAGAGTCTACCAACCAAAAAAAAGTCCAGGTCCAGATGGGTTCACAGCCGAATTCTACCAGATGTACAAAGAGGAACTGATACCATTCCTGTTAAAACTATTCTAAACAATACAAAAAGAGGGAATCCTTCCCAAATCATTTTATGAGACCAACATCATCCTGATACTGAAACCTGGCAGAGACGCAACTAAAAAAGAAAACTACAGGCCAATATCCATGATGAACATTGATGCAGAAATCTTCAGTAAAATACTGGCAAAATGAATCCAACAACACATCAAAAAGCTTATCCACCATGATCAAGTAGTGATCTGTTATCCCTGGGATGCAAAGCTGGCTCAACATACACAAAGCTGTAAATGTAATCCACCACATAAACAACCAAAACGAAAAACCACATGATTATCTCAATAGATGCAGAGAAGGCCTTTGACAAAATTCAACAGCCCTTCATGCTGAAAACTCTCAATAAACTAGGTATTGATGGAACATATCTCAAAATAATAAAAGCTATTTACGACAAACCCACAGCCAATATCATACTGAATGGGCAAAAACTAGAAGCATTCCCTTAAAAAACTGGCACTAAACAAGGATGCCCTCTCTCATCACTCCTATTCAATACAGTATTGGAAGTTCTAGCCAGAGCAAGTAGGCAATAAAAAGAAATAAGGGACATTCAAATAGGAAAAGAAGTCAAATTGTCCCTATTTGTAGACGACATGATCATATATTTAGAAGATCCCAGCATCTCAGCCCAAAACCTCCTTAAGCTGATAAGCAACTTTGGCAAAGTCTCAGAATACAAAATGAATGTGCAGAAATCACAAGCATTCCTATACACCAGCAACAGACAAACAGAGAGCCAAATCATGAGCAAACTGCCATTTACAATTGCTGCAAAGAGAATAAAATACCTAGGAATAAAACTAACAAAGGATGTAAAAGATCTCTTCAAGGAGAACTACAAACCACTGATCAAGAAAATAAGAGAAGACCAAAACAGATGGAAAAACATTACATGCTAATGGTTAGGAAGAATCAAGATTGTGAAAATGACCATAATGCCCAAAGTAATTTACAGATTCAATGCTATCCCCATCAAGCTACCATTAACCTTCTTCACAGAACTGAAAAAAAACACTTTAAACTTCATATGGAACCCAAAGAGAGCCCACATAGCAAAGACAATCCTAAGCAGAAAGAACAAAGCTGGAGGCATCATGCTACCTGACTTCAAACTATATTACAAGGCTACAGTAATCAAAACAGCATGGTACTGGTACCAAAACAGAGATATAGACTAATGAAACAAAAGAGAGGCCTCAGAAGCAACACCACACATCTACAGCCATCTGATCTTTGACAAACCAGACTAATACAAGCAATGGGGAAAGGATTTCCTTTTTAATAAATGGTGATGGGAAAACTGGCTAGCCAAATGCAGGAAGCTGACACTGGATGCCTTCCTGACACCTTACACTAAAATTAACTCCAGATTAAAGATTTAAACATGACAACTAGCACCATAAAAACCCTAGAAGAAAACCTAGCAACACCATTCAGAATATAGGCACAGGCAAGGACTTATGACTGAAATGCCAAAAGCAATGGCAACAAAAGCCAAAATAGACAAATGGGATCTAATTAAACTCTAGAGCTTCTGAACAGCAAAAGAAATAATCATTAGAGTGAACCAGCAACCAACAGAATGGGAAAATATTTTTGCAATCTACTCATCTGACACAGGGCTAATATCCAGAATCTACAAAGAACTAAAACAGATTTACAAGAAAACAACAAACAAACCCATTCAAAAATGGGTGGAGGATATGAATGGACACTTTTCAAAAGAAGACATTTATGCGGCCAACAAACATATGAACAAATGCTCATCATCGTGGTCATTAGAGAAATGCAAATCAAAACCACATTGAGATACTATCTCATGCCAGTTAGAATGGCGATCATTAAAAAATCTGGCCGGGCGCGTTAGCTCAAGCCTGTAATCCCAGCACTTTGGGAGGCTCAGGCGGGTGGATCACGAGGTCAGGAGATCGAGACCATCCTGGTCAACATGGTGAAGCCCCATCTCTACTAAAAATACAAAAAATTAGCTGGGCATGGTGGCACATGCCTGTAATCCCAGCTACTCAGGAGGCTGAGGCAGGAGAATTGCCTGAACCCAGGAGGCGGAGGTTGCGGTGAGCCGAGATCGCGCCATTGCACTCCAGCCTGGGTAACGAGCGAAACTCCGTCTCAAAAAAAAAAAAAAAAAAAAAAAAAATCTGGAGGCAACAGATGTTGGAGAGGATATGGAGAAAAAGGAACACTTTTACACTGTTGGTGGGAGTGTAAATTAGTTCAACCATTATGGAAGACAGTGTGGCAATTCCTCAGGGATCTAGAAATAGAAATTCCATTTGACCCAGTAATCCCATTACTGGGTATATACCCAAAGGATTATAAATCGTTCTATTATAAAGACACATGCACACATGTTTGTTGTGGTGGTGTTTATGATAGCAAAGACCTGGAACCAACCCAAATGCCCATTGATGATAGACTGGACAAAGAAAATGCACATATACACCATGGAATACTATGCAGCCATAAAAAATGGTAAGTTTGTGTTCTTCGTAGACACATGGATGAATCTAGAAACCATCATTCTTGGCAAACTGACACAAGAACAGACAAGCAAACACAGCATGTTTGCATTCATAGGTGGGTGATGAACAATGAGAACCCTTGGGCACAGGGAAGGGAACAACACTCTTTGGGCTAGGTTGGGGAGTGTAGTGGGGAGGGGTGGGACACCAGAGGTAGGGAGGATAGGGCGGGATAACACTGGAAGAAATGCCTGATGTAGGCGACGGGGGCGTGGGGATGGCAACAGCAAACCACCGTGGTATGTATGTACCTATGCAACAATCCTGCAAGATGCAGGATATGCACATGTGCCCCAGAGCCCAAAGTACAATTAAAAAAAAAAAAGTGAAAACAACCCAAATGTCTAACAACTGAGAAAAGGATAAACATGGTATATCCATGAAATAGAATATGATTTTCCAAAAAGAAGAAAGTACTGATACAGACTACAACATAGATGAAACTTGAAAAAGGTATGCTAAAACCCAAAGGGCTACAAGTCATATGATTCCCTTTTTATAAAATGTTCAGAACAGACAAACCATTAGAGACAAAAAAAATAGATAAGTGGTTGCCAGGGGGCTGGTAGGGATTGGGAAAGGTGTTGAGAGGAGTAGGAATTAGCCACTAACGGATAAAGGGAGTTTCTTTTAGGAGGGACAAAAATATTCTAAGTTAGATTGTTGTGAACATATCAAAAATCACTGAATTGTCGACTTTAAATGGTGCATTTTATGATATGTAAAGTATATCTCAATCCATATTTTAAAAAAAAAATAACTTTTTAAAAATATGAAGTACTTACTGTGAAATAGCCACTGTAACTGTACATATGTGACTGTACATACATACATTTAAACCTTACCAGGTTTAAATACAGTCACATAACCTGTCTGAGGATGAGACTGCCCATTTTACAGTCACAAAACCTGTAAAATGGGCAGTCTCATCATCAGTCACTGGTAGGAGCGTAATTCCCAAAAACTGACGACAGCCAAACACTTAATTAATTAGTGAGAGTCAGAATTCAAACCTCTGAGCTTCAGATCCTTAATCCAATGGACTTAACTGATTCTAAATCTTGGGGAATCTATAAAGAGCAACCAGTCCATAAAAATTAAAATATCTAATTTCTACATTAAGTGTTTCTACCTGTCAAATTCTAAGAGTCATGTCATAGACATTTATGTCATAATAATTAAAGTCGATGAAAAGAACAGTGAATTTCTTGTATCCCAAATATTTCTTCCCATATTTTAATTTTCTGTGCATATTAATAAATATATTTGATACATCTGGATAACTAAAAAGCCACACTTTCTTCTTTTTACCTCTCCTCTTAATGCCTACCTTTATATCCTCTTCTTACCTCACATGCTTTTACAAATAACATGAGAATGAGCCCAGGTTCTCAGTCACACACAGTAGTCAACAGTGGTGTCCCTGCCTCCTATGCACACATTTTATGTGCCTAGAAAAGATCTTGGCCTTCCATCTCTATGCCCTTCTCTCTCCATTGGCAACTAAATACTGTTACTCCTTGGGCAACCATCATTGGTCCTTTTCTGAACCTTTTCTACAAATTTCTGTGACTTTCACACTTTGGGCTTTGACTCTATGCTTGTGGTTTTCAGCTCTGGATGTGAAAAGGCAGTGCATAATCAAAGTTAGAAGCCCAACTTCAGACCTGGGTTCAGATTTCAACTCCCCTACTAGCTGTCTGACCTTAGTCAAGTTACTGAAACAAGCTTTCTATGGCTCAGTTTCCTCACCTATAAAGTACGAGTAATATAATAGTAGCATTTATTATATGAATAGTAAGTGAATAGTAATAATAGTGAATAGTAAGTTAATACAGACAGTCTTAAAACAGTGGCCAACACAATGTAAGTATTAGTTGATGTTGTTATTATTGTTCCTCTCATTTTTTATCACCTAGAACCGTGTATTTCCAGTGGCTTTCTGTACATCTCTACAAGGTCAGTGTCTAAAAATATCCACATCACCTCCACCCCACCAAAAGTGCCTCTTGTTTTGCATTTGCCGTCTCCATTGGCAGTACTAATCACCCCATTGTAAAATCTCATCCCTGTCTTTCTAGAATCTGCTCAAGCACTTCACACAAGAGGACATCAGGACCTTGAGTCAGTCTCCTAAAACTCCCTTTTCTGCCTCATTCCATTCTCACTGGTACTACTACAATCTTCCAGGCCCTCATCAGTTCCCCATTTAAATTCTTGCCTCACTGATCTCCACCATGGTGCCCCACTTCACCCTTACATGGGTTGGCTCTGTTTCCACCCAAAATCTCATCTTGAATTATAATCTCCATAAATCCCCATGTGTCAAGGGTGGAGCAGGTGGACGTAATTGTATCATGGGGGTGGTTTTCCCCATCCTATTCTCATGATAGTGAGTCTCATAAGATCTGATGATTAGGCCGGGCGCGGTGGCTCAAGCCTATAATCCCAGCACTTTGGGAGGCCGAGGCGGGTGGATCACGAGGTCAAGAGATCGAAACCATCCTGGTCAACATGGTGAAACCCCGTCTCTACTAAAAATACAAAAAAATTAGCTGGGCATGGTGGCGCGTGCCTGTAATCCCAGCTACTCAGGAGGCTGAGGCAGGAGAATTGCCTGAACCCAGGAGGCGGAGGTTGCGGTGAGCCGAGATCGCACCATTGCACTCCAGCCTGGGTAACAAGAGCGAAACTCCGTCTCAAAAAAAAAAAAAAAAAAAAAAGGATCTGATGATTTTATAAGCATCTGGCAGTTCCCCTACTTGCACTCATTCCATCCTGATGGCCTGGGAAGAAGAAGCCTGCTTTTCCTTTGTGTTCTGCCATGGTTGTAAGTTTCCTGAGGCCTTCCCAGCAATGCAGAACTGTGAGTCAATCAAACGTCTTGTCATTATAAATTACCCAGTCTCCAGTGTTTCTTCATAGCAGTGTGAGAACAGACTAAGACAACCCCGAAGCCAGAGCATCTTTCCAAAATACAGATTTGATCATTTCCTGCCAATGCTTCATATATTGTAGGCAGTCCTTACTCCCTGTGCCCTCAATTCCTAAACTGGGTCTCAGGGAATCTTGTACTCCAGTTTTGTTGATGTCACATGAGAAGAGTTGCTAAGCCATCTGGAGAACACTGTATTCCTTGAAATTCAGGATGAGGTAGTGTTTGAGTGTGCAGTAATTTTACACGTAACCTGTCCTGGGGCCCTTTATTCCAGAATTCCTAATAATATCTTGCAGGAATTAATATTCCTTAGAATATAGTTTGTGAAAAGCTGACCCACAAGAAAAACTTTTTAGCATTACCTACAAGTCCCTTCGCAGTATAATTACTCTTATCCCTGCAGCACTCTCCTCCACATCTTAAACTGTAGCCATTCCAGAGTTCTATTGGTTTCACAGTTTTTCAGAACACTGTGCCTTTTCACATTCTGCCCCCTACATGAAGAGCCCTTTTTTTTTTCTTTCTTCCTATGATTCAACTAAAAAAGTCTTGGTTTGCTCTAGAAATAGAACACATCTCACCCTCCTAAGCAAATTTAGCCCTCTCCTCACCCAGTGCCTTCTGTGTCCACTGTCTCTGTCATTTTTTCGTGGTTTCATGTGTCTCTGAATCCTCTTTATCTGTTATTCTTTCTACATGCTTGTCATATAACCCAATGAGTATTTGCTGAATAAGTGACATTAAGAAAAGATGAAAGTAAATCTGGAAATGCTGAAGAAATGTGCTCTGGCATCAATACTCCAATTCTGTTGTCTAATCTAGAACATAAAGTATTTTACATAAAATTACATAATATACTGTGACTCTGCCCCTAATGAAAAAGGGCAATATTCATTTTTTTAAAATATTGCAATTCTCAGCCAAGAGACAGCACAGAGTTTCAGGATGCAGCTTTGTGCCAGGAAGTGTGCTCAATGCCAGGTATGCAGCAATAAGCAAAACAAAAGAGGTCCCTGCCCTCAAGGAGCTTGCTAACCCTTGGAGGAGTCACACAACAAGCATAAAATGCAACCCACACAAATGTGTCAGGTAGGATAAGCTGTGACAGAGTGACTCATTTAGTCAGGGAGGACAGGAAAATTTTTCCCAAACAAGTGAAGCTTGAGCTGAGTTCCTAAGAATGAAAGAGTTAACCCGGATAAGAGAGAGAAAAGGACCATTTAAGAGAAACTGCAGACACCAGGGCCTGGAGCAAGACAAGGCTGCAGAAGTGAGCAGAAGCTTGTAGGAAGTACTAAGGAGCTTAAAGTATTTATCCCAAGAGCAGTGGGAAGTCACTGAAAGGTTGGAGAGTGTGGGTAGGGAATTAATCAGATTTGCATTATAAGAAGATTCATCTGACTGCCTGTAGGAAACAGATTGGAGAGGGGGTAGTCTAGAAGCTGTTACTTGGTCTTTGGTGAACTAATCCAAAAACATTTTAAGATGTACAATGGAGAGAAAGGGAAATAGTAAGGAGTACTCTTAGGCTTATCACCTGAATGTTAGTATCATTTCTAGATTCAGGGTGTCCTGAAGAGAAATAGATTTGGAGAGAAAGACCGTAATGTCAGTATTGGACATGTTAAGATTGAGCTGCTTTTGAGACATCTGAGGGAGGAGATGTCAAGGAAGACATTTGGCTATTTGGGTCTGGAGCTCAGAGGAGGGATATAGGGTAAAAATACTGGTGTGATTATAAGATTTCAGCAATTGAAAATGATACTGTATCAGCAACAACTGTTCTCAGGCCAAGGTACTGTAACTGGAACACCTATGGAAAAAAGGGAAGGTAACCTTAAAAGAAAGGGGAAAAAAAACAAAAATTATTTTAGCCAGAAAAACCTTCAATAATTTTTACCAAGGGGAAAAAAAAAATGGGAGCATTAAATCTTACCAAGGAAAGGGTACAAGAAATGTCATATTTATTGCCACTTTATGTTAAAATTAAACCAACCGAAGTGGGGGATCATCAGAAAAACTGGGTTCTGGTCCCATTTCCTCATGTTACCAGCTGGGTCTCCTCACATGAATCATTTTCCTGATCAAAAAAGTGGGTGTATTGGTTTTTTAAAAACTAACAGCCTTTTCTCAGTCTAGAACAAAAGTCCTATGCACATATTTGCAGGGAGTTGGCTGGTAGCCTGCATCTGTTGTCTCCAGGTTCTAGAAACTCATAGCACATGGAATGCTGGGGTTAGAAGAGTCCTGAGGTCATCTACTAGGGACTTTTCAAACTTTTTAATAAAGTTTTTAAGAGATATTTTTATATGCTTTAAAAATGTTTATAAAATATATTAATGTCTCAAATATATCTTAGCACTGCAAAATGTAACACCAGTCAAAGTAAAGTGTTAATATCAGTCTGATTAAGAAGGGAAGGGAGCCCTGGGGTTGTTCCTCAGTGGCCTCACCTTTCAAGGCCAGGCTAGTCACCAGTCCAGTCTCCCCATTCATGGATGAAGAAACAGAGGCCCAAGGCCATATAATAGATGTCAGCAGAGCCAGGATTTGGCCCCTGTGGTCCCTAACCCTATGATCTCTCCACAACACCATGCAGAATCAACAAGACCAGGGAGGGGAAAAGTGGCAGCTTCACCCTCCAGCCCTCTTGTGTCTCTATAATATCTGGGTTGTTCCAGCCAGCCTGCAGGTCCCTCCACGCAGGTATGCATTCTGTGGGACCAGCTTGTAGAGTCCAGCTAATTAGAGTAGCCATGTGGGGTAACTCTAAGATAGATGAAAATGGGACACATTATATATAGTGATGAAGATGCCAAGGCTGGGTGCAGTGGCTCACACCTGTAATCCCAGTACTTTGGGAGGCCGAGGTGGGCAGATCACTTGAAGTCAGGAGTTGGAGACCAGCCTAGCCAACATGGTGAAACCCTGTAAGATAACTGAATTATTCAGGTGGGCCCAATGTAATCACAAGGTCTTTAAAAGGGGAAAGAGGTGGCAAAAGTAAAGAGCCGGAGAAAAGGATGAGATGCACCAGGTGCAGTGGCTCACACCTGTAATCCCTGCACTTTGGGAGGCCGAAGCAGGTAGATCATGAGGCCAAGAGTTCAAGACCAGCCTGGCCAATATGGTGAAACCCCATCTCTACTAAAAGTACAAAAATTGGCTGGGCGTGGTGGCATGTGCCTGTAGTCCCAGTTACCTGTGAGGCTGAGGCAGAAGAGTCACTTGAACCTGGGAGGCAGAGGCTGATGTAAGCTGAAATCACTCCACTACACTCCAGCCTGGGCAACAGAGTGAGACTGTCTCAAAAAAAAAAAAAAAAAGAAGAAGAAAAAGAAAAGATCAGATGGCAAAAGCAGGGTTAGAGACATGCTATGTTGAAGATGGAGGACAGAGACCATGAACCATGAAATGCAGGCAAGAAATTAGAAAAGTCCAGAAAACAAATTCTGCCCTAGAGCCTCCAGAAAGGAACTCAACCCTATTGACACTTCAGTGTTAGCCCAGTGAAGCCTTTGTTGTACTTCTGAACTACAGAACTATACCATAATAAACATTTGTTGTTTTAAGCCAAAAAAAAAAAAAAAAATTAGTTGGGAGCGGTGGAGCACACTTATAATCCTAGTTACTCGCGAGGCTGAGGCAGGAGAATCATTTGAACCCAGGAGGCAGAAGTTGCAGTGAGCTGAGATCACATGATTGCACTCCTGCCTGGGTAATGAAGGTTGACTGTCTCAAAAAAAAAAAAAAAAAAAAAAGGCCAAAGAAAAACTGGGGGAGGGCTGAGAGTAAGAATATGGTTAACAGAGCCAAGCGTGAAAAAAGGCCGGGCGCGGTGGCTCAAGCCTGTAATCTCAGCACTTTGGGAGGCCGAGGCGGGTGGATCACGAGGTCGAGAGATCGAGACCATCCTGGTCAATATGGTGAAACCCCGTCTCTACTAAAAAAAATACAAAAATTAGCTGGGCATGGTGGCGCATGCCTGTAATCCCAGCTACTGAGGAGGTTGAGGCAGGAGAATTGCCTGAACCCAGGAGGTGGAGGTTGCAGTGATCCGAGATCGCGCCATTGCACTCCAGCCTGGGTAACAAGAGTGAAACTCCGTCTCAAAAAAAAAAAAAAAAAAAAGTGAAAAAAATGACAACTCTCAGAAAGCACTCCTGAAGAGGGCCTCGATCAATTCTGGGTATGAATTAAGAGATAATTTCTATAATGCCCAACTTCCTAGATTCTCAATTATTGCCAAAAAATGATTTAGGAAAGAATATATACTTTTTCCCTCAACTATATTGATACAGATATATGGGTGTATATACATACACACTCTCTCTCTCTC
This sequence comes from Saimiri boliviensis, assembly GCF_048565385.1. NCBI lineage: Eukaryota > Metazoa > Chordata > Mammalia > Primates > Cebidae > Saimiri > Saimiri boliviensis. Next base: position 34,650,886 of record NC_133458.1, read on the forward strand.
TCTCTGTCTCTCTCTCTCTCTCTGTCTCTCTCTATCTCTTTCTCTTTCTGGCTCTTTCTGGTAACTTAGAATATTTTCCCTAAATTTCTCTTAAAAGTAGGTTAGATAGAAGACAAATCTGATCTGACTGCCTAGATTATGTAATTAAAATTTCCTATTAGCCTGATGAAGTTAATTTCATTAAATTTATTCAATTTGTTTGGATCAAGGCCATATATTCAGAAGGCACCTGTTCAAACCCAAGTATGTGCCCAGAAGGAATACCATACAATATTAAGAGCCTTTAGCAAAGAGAGAATGCAAGTAAAATAGTCCACTTTATTTATGCGGGCAAGAAGAAAAGGAACAGTGTAAGAACACAGTGTGGTAAACTCACCAACATCTGATCTAGGTGTGCTGTTTTAGGAGTTGTACTAGATACTTTGCAGAACAACATACGTTATGAATAAATACATGCTGTCAAACACTCTCTCTCCTATAGATGTGTAGGATTCTGGTAAAACCTTTTAGGAGTCTGTTGGAACAAAGCTTCAAAAAAGTTTCACAGCTGGATTCACAGAAAGAGGATGGGAAAGAGAAAATTGTATCATATTTTTATATTATGATATATTAACATTCTGATTTGGGGAAGATAACTTATTTTCTCCTAGTTCATGACATTCTGGTTCTATCTTCACTTTTTTTTGAATATGTTATCAAAACATGATTATTTTTAATTTTAAAAAGTTTTTTTTAATATAGATTCAGGGGGGTACATGAGCAGATTTTTTTAATTGCATTTTAGGTTTGGGGGTACATGTGAAGAACATGGAAGTTTGTTGCATAGGAACACACACATGCCAGTGTGATTTGCTGCCTTCCTCCCCTTCATCTATATCGGGCATTTCTCCCCATGCTGTCTCATCCCTCACTGTCCCTCTCCTATTTCCCCCCAACAGACCCCAGTGTGTGATGCTCCCCTCCCTGTGTCCATGTGTTCTCATTGTTCAACACCCGCCTATGAGTGAGAACATGCAGTGTTTGATTTTCTGTTCTTGTGTCAGTTTGCTGAGAATGATGATTTCCAGGTTCATCCATGTCCCTACAGTGGACACGAACTCATTGTTTTTGATGGCTGCATAATATTCCATGGTGTATATGTGCCACATTTTCCCTATCCAGTCTATTATCGATGGGCATTTGGGTTGGTTCCAGGTCTTTGCTATTGAAAACTGTGCTGCAATGAACATTTGTGTGTATGTGTCCTTGTAGTAGAACCATTTATAATCCTTTGGATATATACCCAGTAATGGGATCGCTGGATCAAATGAAATTTCTATTTCTGGGTCCTTGAGGAATTGCCACACTGTCTTCCACAATGGTTGAACTGATTTACACTCCCACCAACAGTGTAAAAGTGTTCCTGTTTCTCCACATCCTCTCCAGCATCTGTTGCCTCCAGATTTTTTAATGATCACCATTCTAACTGGCGTGAGATGGTATCTCAATGTAGTTTTGATTTGCATTTCTCTAATGACCAGTGATGATGAGCATTTTTTCATATGTTGTTGGCCTCATATCCTTCACCCACTTTTGAATGGGCTTGTTTTTTTCTTGTAGATCTGCTTTAGTTCTTTGTAAATTCTGGATATCAGCCCCTTGTCAGATGGGTAGACTGCAAAAATCTTTTCCCATTCTGTTGGTTGCCGATTCACTCTAATGACTGTTTCTTTTGCTGTGCAGAAGCTGTGGAGTTTGCTTACGTCCTGTTTGTCTATTTTGGCTTTTGTTGCCAATGCTTTTGGTGTTTTGGTCATGAAGTACTTGCCTACCCCTATGTCCTAAATGGTTTTGCCTAGGTTTTCTTCTATCGTTTTTATGGTGTTAGGTCTTATGTTTAAGCTTTTAATATATCTGGAGTTAATTTTAGTGTAAGGTGTCAGGAAGGGGTCCAGTTTCTGCTTTCTGCACATGGCTAGCCAGATTTCTCAACACCATTTATTAAACAGGGAATTCTTTCCCCATTGCTTGTTTTTGTCATTTTTGTCAAAGATCGGATGGTTGTAGATAGGTTGTGTTTCCTCCATTGGTCTATATCTCTGTTTTGGTACCAGTACAATGCTGTTTTGATTACTGTAGCCTTGTAATATAGTTTGAAGTCCGGTAGTGTGACGCTTCCTGCTTAGTTCTTTTTGCTTCAAATTGGCTTGGCTGTGAGGGCTCTCTTTTGGTCTTATAGGAACTTTAAGGTGTTTTTTTTTTTTTTTCCAGTTCTGTGAAGAAGGTCATTGGTAGCTTGATGGGGATAGCACTGATTCTGTAAATTACTTTGGGCAGTATGGTCATTTTCACGATATTGATTCTTCCTAACCATGAACATGGAATGTTTCTCCATCTGTTTGTGTCCTCTCTTACTTCATTGAGCAGTGCTTTGTAGTTCTCCTTGAAGAGGTCCTTTACATTCCATGTTTGTTGTATTCCTAGGTATTTTATTCTCTTTGTAGCAATTGTGAATGACAGTTCATTCTTGATTTGGCTCTCTTTAAGTCTGTTATTGGTGTATAGGAATGCTCGTGATTTTTGCACATTGATTTTGTATCCTGAGACTTTGCTGAAGTTGCTTATCAGTTTCAGGAGATTTTGGGGTGAGATGATGGGGTCTTCTAGATATACAATCATGTCATCTGCAAACAGAGACAATTTGACTGCCTCCTTTCCTATCTGAATACCCTTTATTTCTTTTTCTTGCCTTATAACTCTGGCTAGAACTTCCAATACTATGTTGAATAGGAGTGGTGAGAGAGGGCATCCTTGTCTAGTGCCAGATTTCAAAGGGAATGCTTCCAGTTTTTGCCCATTCAGTATGATATTGGCTGTTGGTTGGTTGTAAATAGCTTTTATTGTTTTGAGATACATTCCATCAATACCTAGTTTATTGAGAGTTTTTAGCATAAAGGACTGTTGAATTTTGTCAAAGGCCTTCTCTGCACCAATTGAGATAATCATGTGTTTTTTGTCTTTGGTTCTGTTTATGTGATGAATTACATTTATAGACTTGTGTATGTTGAACTAGCCTTGCATTCCCGGGATGAATCCTGCTTGATCATCGTGGATAAGCTTTTTGATGTGCTGTTGCAATCAGCTTGCCAGTATTTTATTGAAGATTTTTGCATCTATGTTCATCATGGATATTGACCTGAGGTTTTCTTTTCTTGCTGATTCTCTGCCAGGTTTTGGTATCAAGATGATGTTGGTCTCAAAAAATGATTTGGGAAGGATTCCCTCTTTTTGGATTATTTGGAATAGTTTCAGAAGGAATGGTATCAGCTCCTCTTTGTATGTCTGGTAGAATTTGGCTGTGAACCCATCTGGACCTGGGCTTCTTTTGGGTGGTCAGCTCTTAATTGCTGCCTCAACTTCAGACCTTGTTATTGGTCTATTCAGGGTTTTGACTTCTTCCTTGTTTAGGCTTGGGAGGTTGCAAGTGTCCAGGAGTTTATCCATTTCTTCCAGGTTTACTAGTTTATGTGCATAGATTTGTTTGTAATAATCTCTGATGATGGTTTGAATTTCTATGGAATCTGTGGTGATATCCCCTTTATCATTTTTTATTGCATGTATTTGATTATTCTCTCTTTTCTTTTTTATTAATCTAGCTAGTGGTCTGTTTATTTTGTTGATTTTTTCGAAAAACCAGCTCCTGGGTTTATGGATTTTTTGAAGGGTTTTTTGTGTCTCTATCTCCTTTAGTTCTGCTCTGATCTTAGTTATTTCTTGTCTTCTGCTAGGTTTTGAGTTTCTTTGATCTTACTCCTCTAGCTCTTTCAATTTTGATGATAGGGTGTCAATTTTAGATCTCTCCTTGCTTCTCATGTGGGCATTTATTGCTATATATTTTCCTCTCGAGACTGCTTTAAATGTGTCCCAGAGATTCTGGTATGTTGTGTCTTCGTTCTCGATGGTTTCAAAGAACATCTTTATTTCTGCCTTCATTTCATTGTTGATCCAGTCAACATTCAAGAGCAAGTTGTTCAGTTTCCATGAAGCTCTGTGGTTCTGAGTTAGTTTCTGAATTCTGAGTTCTAACTTGATTGCACTGTTGTCTGAGAGAATGTTTGTTATGATTTCCGTTCTTTTGCATTTGCTGAGGAGTGATTTACTTCCAATTATGTGGTCAATTTTAGAGTAGGTGTGATGTAGTGCGGAGAAGAATGTGGATTCTGTGGATTTGGGGTGGGGAATTCTGTAAATGTCTATTAGGTTTGCCTGATCCAGGTCTGAGTTCAAGTCCTGGATATCCTTGTTAATTTTCTGTCTTGTTAATCTGTCTAATATTGACAATGGAGTGTTAAAGTCTCCCACTATTATTGTGTGGGAGTCTAAGTCTCTTTGTAAGTCATTAAGAACTTGCCTTATGTGTCTGGGTGCTCCTGTATTGGGTGCATATATATTTAGGATCGTTAGCTCTTCTTGTTGCATTGATCTTTTTACCATTATGTAATATCCTTCTTTGTCTCTTTTGATCTTTGTCAGTTTAAAGTCTATTTTATCAGAGATGAGAATTGCAACTCCTTTTTTTTTCTCTCTCTCTCTCTCCATTTGCATGGTAAATCATCTCCTTTCCCTTTATTTTGAGGCTTTGTGTATCCTTGCATGTGAGATTGGTTTCCTGGATACAGCACACCGATGGGTTTTGGCTTTTTATCGAATTTACCAGTCTGTGTCTTTTGATGGGGGCATTTAGTCCATTTACATTTAGGGTTAATATTGTTATGTGTGAATTTGATACTGCCATTTTGATGCTAGCTGGCTCTTTTGCCTGTTAGTTGATGCAGTTTCTTTATTGTGTTGATGCCCTTTACCATTTGGTATGTTTTTGGAGTGGCTGGTACTGGTTGTTTCTTTCTATGCCTCATTCAGGAGCTCTTGTAAAGCAAGCCTGGTGGTGATGAAATCTCTGAGTACTTGCTTGTTCGCAAAGGATTTTATTTTTTCTTTACTTACGAAGCTTAGTTTGGCTAGATATGAAATTCTTGGTTAAAAGTTCTTTTCTTTAAGGATGTTGAATATTGGCCCCCACTCTCTTCTGGCTTGTAGGGTTTCTGCTGAGAGATCTGCTGTGAGTCTGATGGGCTTCCCTTTATGGGTAACCTGACCTTTTTCTGTCGCTGCCCTTAGCATTTTCTCCTTCATTTCAACCCTGGTGAATCTGATGATTATGTGCCTTGGGATTGCTCTTCTTGAGGAATATCTTTATGGTGTTCTCTGTATTTCCTGAACTTTAATATTGGCCTGCCTTGCTAGGTTGGGGAAGTTTTCCTGTATAATATCCTGAAGAGTATTTTCCAGGTTGGATTGATTCTCTCCGTCACATTCAGGTACACCTATCAAACGTAGATTAGGTCTTTTCACATAGTCCCATATTTCTTGGAGACTTCGTTCATTCCTTTTTACCCTTTTTTCTTTAATCTTGCCTTCTCATTTCATTGAGTTGATCTTCGACCTCTGATATCCTTTCTTCTGCTTGGTCAGTTCGGCTGTTGAAACTTGTGTATGCTTCGTGAAGTTCTTGTGTTGTGTTTTTCAGCTCCATCAATTCACTTATATGCCTCTCTAAGTTGTCTATTCTCATTAGCATTTCATCAAATCTTGTTTCAACATTCTTAGTTTCTTTGCATTGGATTAGAACATGTTCTTTTACCTTACAGAAGTTTCTTATTACCCACCTTCTGAAGCCTGATTCTGTCAATTCATCACACTCATTCTCCATCCAGCCTTGTTCCCTTGCTGGTGAGGAGTTGTGAATCCTTGTAGGAGGAGAGGCATTCTGGTTTCAGGTATTTTCATCCTGTTTGTGCTGGTTTCTTCCCATCTTTGTGGGTTTATCCACCTGTTGTCTTTGTAGTTGTCGACTTTCAGAATGGATCTCTGAGTGGACATCCAGTTTGTTGATGGTGAAGTTATTTCCTTCTATTTCTTAGTTTTCCTTCTAACAGTCTGGCGCCTTTGCTGTAGGACTGGTGAGGTCCACTCCAGGCCCTGCTTACCTGGGGATCACCTGCAGTGGCTGCAGAACAGTAAGGGTTGCTGCCAGTTTCTTCTTCTGCTATCTTTGTCCCAGAAGGATACCTGCCAACTGTCTATCTGAGCTCTCCTTTATGAGGTGACTCTGGATATATGGGGGTCAGGGAGCTGCTTCAGGAGACAGTGTGTCCTTTATAGGAACTCAAGTGCTTAGCTGTGAGCTCCATTGCTCATTTAGAGCTGCCGAGCAGGTACATTTAAGTCTGCTGCAGCAGAACTCATAAACCACTTTTTTTTTTTTCCCAGGTGCTCTGTCCCGGGGAGTTAGGGCTTTATTTATGAGTTTCCGTTGTGCTGCTGCCTTTTTTCAGGGCTGCCCTGCCCAGCGAGGAGGCATCCTAGTTACTGTCTGCCTGCAGAGGCTTTGCTGAGCTGCTGTGGGCTCCACCCAGCTGCTGTGGGAACTTCCCTGCAGTCCTGTTTATACGGGTGTAGTTAGAACTGCCTTGGCAATGGCAGTGCACCTCTGTAATGGCAGGTTGCCTCGGCAATGGCGGGCTGCCTCTGCAATGGCGGACTACCTCCGTAGTGGTGGAGTGCCTTGGTAATGGTGGACACCCCTCCCCCACAGAGCTGGACCTTCCCAGGTTCAGCTGTGCTTGCTGTGAAACTCTCAATCCAGAGCATTTCCAATTGCTGTTTTTTTGTGGGTGTGGGACTAGCCGAGCCTGATCACCTGGCTCCCTGCCTCAGAGCCTTTTTTTTAGTTGAATGGTCAGCTCTCTCCCAGGTGTTCCAATTGCCTGTTAAAAAGGCACCAGGATCTGTGTGATTTCCCGTCTGGCAACCCACTGCACTGGCTGAAACAGCAGCACTGAGATTCGTGGTGCTTTTTTGCTCGGGAATCTCCTGGCCTGGCTCCCTGTTTCAGTCCCCTTTTCAATCAGATGAATGGGCGACTCTGCCTTCCCAGAGCTCCAAATACCAACTAAAACGGGCCCAATCCCGTGTATTTTGTACAGAGAACTGCCACACCAGGGCGCCCTCAAAACAGCTGCGTGAGCCAAAACAGCCACGGCGGCCAAACCAGCTGTGCTGGCGACCTGTGGGGCTCCTCTGCTTGGGAATCTCCTGGTCTGTGGGCAATAAAAATCCTTCTGGATATGCGGTGTCCACTCACCCTCTGCACTTTCACTGGGAGCTGCAATCCTGAGCTGCCCCTAATTGGCCATCTTGGATCCCTCCCAGATATTTAACTATACTAGTTAGTCCTGATCTTAATAAACAAAAACTAAACAGCTAATGAATACCCCTCATCCCATTCTCCCCCACAGAAAACACTTAGTTTTTCCTTAGCAGTCATACTGGGGATGGTTGTGTTTTCTGTGGAAGATTTTATAACTTGCAGTGCAAATAATACAAATATTCCTTGTTTACTTCATGAAGTGTCACAGCTAAAAAAAGCAAGAACTGTGTGTTTTGAACCCTCACTGGAATCCTCCCTGTCACTTTGATTTTATGGTTATGCCATCCATATGAATTTTATATGTTGTCAAAATCAACAAGAAATGTAAGTGCACATGCCTTGAAGCACTCTTCATGTTTCTTTCTACCAGTCATTTCCAAGGGCTTCGTGAGACAGAGTCAGTAATTACCCAGACAGACTTTAGGTGTTAAATATTTTTCAAACAAACCCAGTTAATGGCATCAGTAATAAAGAGCAGGGAAACAAAGAGATTATAGTTTTTCATTCCAACCTGACACCCTCAGGAGAACAGAGAGCACAAGGCAAACCCATAAGTGTTTGTATACTCCCTGAGCTGTACAGGCAAAGTTCACAGGAAGCAGTTAAAGATGCAGCAACTAAACCCAGCATTTAACTGGGTTTCTTTGGAATCTTGCTGTTTTAGGCAATTAAAAGCCTGGTGGAAGATATATCATTACTACTCAATCTTGATGTTTATAATAGAGTTCGATTTTTAAGGTAGATCCTCTACTAGGTGTGCCTCAACAAAAATCTTACAAAGAAAACCTTCCTGCAGGAACTGTATACGACTCAGCTGGTTAATCTCAGAGGTGCCGTCGCTGCTCACTGCCATGTAAGCAATTAGATTCCCTGCTGTACTGAGCCTCCCCAGGGACCTTTAGGGATAGGGAGGAACCCAGGAAAGACTCTCCACTACTTGTGAAATGGAGACAAAGAATGCTGTGGCATGATTGCAGCAGACCATAGGTTTATACCGAGGACTAACTTGCATATAAGCCAATGATGCTTCATGCTTTGAAGAAGATGAGAGAGACAGTCTGCCAGATGCCACAGTGGAGAAACCTCTGCCCTAAATGCATGTGCCAGAGACCTTCCTAGAGAGTCATTTTAGCCACTCCATTTCTGCTATCCTTCAACTCAGCTCCTGTGCCACCTCATAAATGAAGCTGACACCATATCCTGTAGTCAAAGACATTCTTTCCCTCCTCTGGTTTCACTTATACTGCTTACCTGTCTGCACTGACCATAACACTTCTGCCTTGTGTCTTGTGCAGTTGTATTCATATCTGTCTCTCCCACTAGTTTGTATTTCCCAAAGGGAAAGGTCTAAGACTGTTGTACTTTTGTATTTCCTATCTTAGGTACTCATTAATAATTATAACAAAATGATACTTATTGAGCTATTTTTTAACTTGAGACAGAGTCTTCCTCTGTCATCCAGGCTGCAGTACAGTGGCACAATCATTTTTCAGTGAAGCCTCTAACTCCTGGGCACATGCCACCATGCCCAGCCAATTTTTAAATTTTTATAGAGATAGGATCTCACTGTGGTGCCCAGGCTGGTCTTGAACTCCTAGACTCAAACAGTTCTCCTACCTTGGTCTCCCAACATGCTGAGATTACAAGTGTGAGACACCACCCCTTAGCCCTTGTGTACTTATACGTTGGGCACATTGCATATATAGTATCATTTCTTATAATTCTGTAGCGTGATAGATAAAGAGCATGGGCTTTGCAGCAAGACCAGCTGTGTTGAAAGCCTTCCTCCTTCTGCAGTCTGCCAAATAACCTTGAAACAGGCAGAATCCCAGTGGTTTTCTGATTTATAGCCTCAGCTCTATTCTATCTCCATAGAAGCCCCATAGATTTAATTGAATTAGACCCATTAGCTTAAAGACCAAACTCATTCCTCTTTATCACTAAATAATCCTAAGGCAGCCCCCATTAACTTGTGACTTAACGTATTCAGGTTTTTAGACAAAGAGAGTGATTTTGCTAATCATATGAATAATATTAATTTTTACATTTCTTTAATATTTTGCCATTTTTACAGTTCTTTCATGTAAATTACCTTTACTGATCTTCATACCATTCTTGTAAGGTGGGCAGGATAGCTGCCCTGTTCCCACTTTACTGAGAAGTACAATGAAGAAAGAGAAGCAAAATGACTTGAAATTTATTTCATAGCCAGACAGTGGCAGAGCTGCAACTGAATACAAGATATAAATTCATTGACAGGCTTCCTGCCTCTATCTTGCTTTGTTCCTCAGCAACACACATGTGTATATGCACAGACTCACTAGCAGGCACCAAGAACCAGGTGTTGAGCTAGTGCTTCCACAGTTCAGGCTGTCTAGTAACCATAGCAATTGCCGCTGTCCTCCTGGCAAGTGAGATCACCCAGCACACACTTGCTCCAAGATTTGAGTTACAAGAGATGAGGCATTTTCCACTGAGGGCCATTAAGTTTGGAATTCCCTTGTCTTGGTCCCTAAAGTATTCATCTTCTGGGTTCTTGCAAACCATATCAAGTTGAGTTAGCCAGTCATGATTGGCAAGAAATTCTAACAGGCAGGAGGAAGGTGCTAAACTGACTTCTACATGTGAGCAATTTGCAATTTTGTGGGTGGATTATTTTTCCCTAGGTATCCTTTAGGATAGCTACCCAGGCATACATTATTCTCATTCTTTAAAAATGCATTTACAGTTCATAGTCTGCATGGTTTTGTTTCTGTGTTCTTACATCATGTCACAAATGATGTGACGGAGAAACCTATAGGGAAGTTTTTGTTTCTTTTGCATAAACTATTCTGCAGTAATTGATCAGCCATAGAGAAAAGATTATCTGCTATGCACTCAAAGCAAGTTCTCTGGTCACTAGAGACCAATAAGCTGTGTCCCTAGAACTATTATCACTTTGTTGAAGAAGCTGCTATGTGAACAAAAAACATCCTTCACTAATTTCCCTTTTTGTATTTAAAAAACCTTGTCAACATTTTCCCTTTGGGAATCTACAATTTGTCGATAGTGCATATTATTTTAGTTCTAAGGAGGACAAATGTAGGGCAGTATGTCCTTATTAAGATCTCTCATTCATTGATCTTCATGCCAAATAAAGTAAAATGCTTCACATCTTTACTGTATTATAGCATATTTTTTTTTCATTTCATAGAAATATAAATATTTAGATGTGTAAACCACTTTTGAGACTAATTTGAATTCTACGTCCTCCACCTCACCCTAGTCCATTTAACTGATGGTGAAAGGCTGGGAAGTAAGGTGGTCAAACTGAGCCTGCATTCTCCTCAGTGATGCAATCAGGATATACATTCTGAGTCTAGTGCTGTCTTCCATTGTACCCTGCAGTGTGTATCTGTTTTCTCTCCATAACTGTTATGTAAACTTTGGGAACCAGGGATGATCCTTATATATGCCAATTAGAACTGCCTGGCAAATGCTTGTTAACTAATGTCAGCCATTGTGTCATAGTTATAAGAGCCCACATGTTACACCTCTGTTTCATTATCTGTTCTTTAATATTCAACCTCCTGTGTAGATGTAGAAAAAGTTAAAAATAAAAAGTAATATATGATAGAAAGGAATCTGATTAAGCTTGCCTGCCATTGTTTCTTAGCATCCACATTGAAGCTGAAAAATGTTTTAAGGAGAAATCTTGTGGACCTAAAGTTATTTATGAATGATTTCAATGGTCTCATATATATAGTGATTAGATTCCAATGACACATTATTATTTTTTTATTGTGTATTATTTCCAGCCATAATAAAGGAAAGGATGGTAGAGTTCATGTTTAGAATGAAAGAGTAAACATCACAAGTTAGTCTGACCTCAGCTGTCAGTTTATTCATTGTGGATTTTTGTGCCATGGAAGAAATTTGTTCAGCGATTGTTTGCTCTGCTATTAGTTTGTATTCACAGTAACATTCTAGATACTCACTATAAACTGAATTATAGTTTGTTTCAGTGTTGGAAGGCGTGTTGTCTAAGCTGTCAAGGTATGATGAAGGCACTTTCTTTTCATCCATTCTGTCATTCACTGTAAGTATTTGAATGAGTTCTCTTCTGTGGTCTTTTAACTATTGTCGTACTACTTATATAGCAGTTAAAAAAAGTAATTCTTATAATTATCTCTTTCTTTCCCACTTAAGGTGAAAGCAGCTGCAAAATACGTTGATGTTCCAGTAAGTATTTTTTAAACTATATGTAATTCTTTAAAAAAATCAATAATTACAGTTCATCATGGGTTTATTTCAAATCTTTAAACCAGTGCCATTTTCTTAGGGAGTAGTTTATTTTCCTTAAGCTAGCGCTAACCTTCATAATAAGGCTTAGCAAGGTTATTTCAGTGACTTTTTCTGTTGTAACTCAGAAACTTGTACGGAGGTCATTTCATCATAAGAACATGTCACCTGAGTTGCAGAGGAAAGTTACAGCACTCTAGGATGGAATAGAAAATGCCTCACACTATTTATAGAAAAACTGCTCGCTTTTCCTCTCCTATATATGAAAGCTGTAACAGGTTTCTTACAGAAGGTAAAATAATGATAAAGATGAGCCAGTTAAATAATTGGTTTTCTAAATATAAAAGTGTTCTATAAATCAATAGTCTCTCATTTTAACATTTAGCTTTTCATAGAATTATTGGGAAATAGCTCATAAATTTGTTCCAAAATTAAGATTCCATGAGCAGAAATCATGAAACTGACTTAGCTGCAATGAGAACATTCACATGGTAAATATAACCAACAAGTTGTGCAGCATTTTTAAGCTGATCATCATACCAAATTAGTTTTTTATTTAAATTCTATTATCACATATATGATCAAGGTCTAAGGTGTTCTGTTTAATCATTTATTTTGACATATATATCAATTTTCAAAGACTTAGAGAACAATGAAAAAATTAAGATTTCAAACTAGATGGAATATGGATTTGCTGTTTGTATCTGAAGAAGATCATATCTCTACATTGCCATTATAAATGATAGCAGTTTTGAGTACTGGCAAGCTTTATATATTAATTGTAAAGAGTGCTTATTTTTAGGATGTGTATACCACATTTTGTCTCTGGCTTTATTGCTGCTGTAGTTATAAATGAATATTTAAATGAGAAGGCTCTGGACTTTTCTAGTTTTACATGGGATTTTTTGGAACCGGACTTTTCATTTGTTAAGTGATTCCCAAGGAAGTCTTCACATCCTCCTCATCTTGTACCTAGAATCAAGGAATCAGTGCTGGACAATAAGTAGAAAAAAATCACATGTGTAGAGTCCCACAAAGCAGCAGCATGAAAGGGAGAATTAAGGGGAGATTTTATATTTGATATCTCAAAAAGAAAGAGACAAATAATCTTGTATACATCTGAACTTCATTGGCCTTCCTAACAGGTGTCTTACAGTTTTTGTTTGATTTTGAATTGCAGATGGACTGTGACATCAAAATTATTAATATTCTTAGAGACTTTGAGGTTTTTAATTGACCCTGTACTAGTTTATTCTCTCCAGAGAATTTCAGAGTTGAAGGAGACAGAAAATGGTTCATTTACTTTCCTTCTCAGTGCAAGTAACCCCTCCTCTAATATCCCTTACAAAGATTCATGAGGGTTCTGTTTATTTATTTCAGTAGTTACCAGATCACTATATGGCAGCCTACTCTTAAGTATTATAAGTTGAAATTCTGTGTCTTTGTGAACTGTACCCATTAATCCTGGTTCTAATCTTTCTCTTCTGCCTGGTAGCTCTTTGCATACTCGATGACAATTTTCGTGCCTCCTCTTTCCAAGAGGTGTGGTAGCTATTCACAGGCATATATCAAGAGAGGAATGAATGTTTATTTTCTAGATTAAACATTCTCAATTTATTCACTAAACCCACTAATTAAATATTTATTTAGCTCATAACAAGTGCTAGGTCCTGGATATGCATGATGAAATATACATTTCTTGCCCTCAAATGGTTCACAATCTTAAAGACAAAACAGACGAAAAACAGACATGACATCATGCACACTGCTGTGGCAATCATACCCAGACTCTTCATCATGGCAATTACTACCCTAGAGGAGTTCTAGCTTATCAATGTCACCATTAAATCAAGTTGCCCTATAGAGCAGAACATACTATACCATAAATGTGGTTTGACCATGCCAGATTACAAAATGATGAGTTTCTCCCCAGTTGTGAACATACCACTTCTATTGTTCATGCCTGTGAATGTTAACTGTATAAGCTATGAGGTCTTATTGGCCATTATTCTTTTTTATGCTCAAACTCAAGCAAATATGCCTCTCTGAAGTTGTCTCTTAAGGAGAGTCTCATGAGAAAAAGAGTGCTGGCTCACCTTTCACAAAAATTAACTGAAAACAGATCCTAGACCCAGATACAATGCAGAAGAACTATACAACTTCAAGAAGAAAATATGAGATAAAATATATATGGCCTTGGACTTGGGGATGAGTTTTTAGATACAACCCCACATAATCCTTGAAAGGAAATAAAAATGGATAAATTGGATTTAAAAATTGCTAAGTGTACTCTTATTCACGGTTAAGAGAATGAAAAGATAAGCCACAAATGGTAAGAAATATTTGCAAAACACATATCTGATAAAGGACTTGAATCCAAAGTGTTCTAAGAACTGTTAATATTCAACAATATGAAAACAAACAATAAAACTTTTTTAATAGGCCTAAGATCCAAAGACATTGCAGCAAAAAAGATATGCAGATGCCAAGTAAGCTTATGAAAAAATGCTCAATATTATTTGTCATTAAGAAAATGCAAATTAAAAGAAGATACCACTGCACTCTTATTAGAATGGCAGAAACCCAGAATAAACTACAGCAGCAAAATGTTGACAAGGATAAGAGAGCAACAAGTACTCTCATTCATTGCTGGTAGGAATGGTACAGCTACTTTGGAAAACTGTTTGCCAGTTTCTTTTTAAGCCAATTTAAAGAGGCTGCAAACTGTATGATCCCATTTATATCACATTCTAGAAAAGGTAAAACTATAAAGACTATAAACAGATTAGTGGTTGTCATGAGTTCAAGGTTAGGGAAGGTTGAATTGTTCAAGTATAGGGAATTTTTCTTTTTTTTTTTTTTTTTTTGAGCAGAGCACCTGTTCTGTATGATATTGTAATGGTAGATACATGACACTGTGCACTTCTCAAAACCAAACTTTATAGCAAAAAAAAAAAAAAAAACCTGAATATATTCAATCATTTAAAAATCAATTAAGTGATCATAGAATCCCAGGATGGAAAGTAAACTATAATAAAATAATTCTGTTGTGAATGTATGAGATAATCTCACTGAAAGAGGAGTGGGGAAAGCACTGATCTTAGTAACTTTGGAACTTAGTGGAGTCTGTAAAATAAGGGAAAATGAAACTAATAAATAAGCATTATACTCTGGTTGATAAAGTTTTTCTCCACAGTTTAACAATTCTGAAGCCATGGTACATGTATATTGGAATTGAACAATTAAGTAAATGGATGACAGTTGATAGGAGCCAGGTTTCTCACTGCGGGAGTGAGGTTAGAGGCAAGCAAAGGAAGGGGGCTAGAATGATCCTGTAATAGATCAGAGTTGGAGATATCAGTGTGAACTTATCATTAGCTTTATACGGTTGGAGCTGGTTACATTTGACAACATTTTTAGATGTATGTATATGCATGTATTAATGTGCTCACATACATTTTCTTGCTCTTTTAACTCGGAGGGCCTAGAAGCAGTGATACCCCAGTAGCAACAAGCCCACACATCACTCAGATATTGTTCTATAATATTTAATGAAATAAACCAGGGCTCCTTGGAGAAATGGCTGATTCTGGAAAATACACAGAATGAACGTGGAGCATCTTGTAGTAACAGAAAGTAAGGAGATATTCACAAAATACACAATGATTGCAGGTGTGTCAGAGAGACACAGCAGATAATGGAAAGATCTCCCAGTGGCCTAAGCTAGGACAATTTGATCAAATACATAAAGTAATACTGGATTATAACTCAAAGTATAAAATAAATACCAATTAGTCCATACTGATACAAATAAATATTGAAGTACATAAATGGGGAGAAAAGACAGCTCTCTCATGCAGAAGAATTCCAAATAATTAATATAGATATTTCCCTTTCAAGAAGGTGGAGCATATATCCTCACTCCTTAAGTGAGGGAGATACATAGTAACTTCCTTCTGAAGAGTACCATATGCAAAGGAAAATAGGGAGAAGAAATTTACAATGGAGAAATATGAGAAATATTACCCCAGCCAGTTGATCAAAGGTCAACATCCGCAGTGATAAATTATATTGATAATATCAGCCTTTGATAGGATGTGATGAAAATGGTACTTTATGGTCTTCCTCTAAAAAACTTGTAACTACAGTCTAATTATGAAAAAAAATCAGACACATCTCAATAGATGATATACTACAAAATATGCGAGAGTACTCCTTAGAATTTTCAAGGTCATCATTAAGAAGGAAAGTCTGAGAAAGTGACAAGACCAAGAGTAGTCCAAGGAGACCTAATTATTAAATGTAACGTGATTTCCTGATTTACATCATGGAACAGAAAAAGGATATTGGGTGAAAACGAAGGGAAACTGAATAAAGTGCACACTTCAGTTAATAATAGTGTGTCAATATATGCTCATTAATTGTAGCAAATGTACCATACTCAGGTAAGATGATAATAATAGGGGATATTGGGTGTGGGTTATATGGAAACTCTATAATATTTCCACAGTGCTTCTGTAAATCTAAAATTTTCTAAAATAATGTGTTTATTAAAAAAAAAAAAAAAAGAGCACTGACCAAGGACTAAATAATACTTTACTTCAGCTGATTTTATGTGGCTATGTGCCCTTGAAACTGTATGACCTTGGGCATTACTTAAATGGCCCCAGTCTAGTCATCGATAAAATTAGTGAATATGCTATGTAACTGCCTTAGTTTTTTTTAACTGTAACATTCTGTCCCCTTCTGAGTTCCCGTCCAATTCTATGAGACAACAGAGCCCAAAACTGCCCCCTGTAAGGCAATACCTTCTTATAATACTGTTACTTATCAGAATTTGTTTTGTTTTTGTTTTTTTGTTTGGTTGTTTTGTGTGTGTGTGTGTGTGTGTGTGTGTGTGTGTGTGGTGTGGTTTGTTTTTTGTTTCATTTTGTTTTGTTTCGTTTTTGTTTTTTACAGTCTCGCTCTGTCCCCCATGCCATAGTGCAGTCACCTGATCTTGGCTGACTGCAACCTCCACCTCCTGGGTTCAAGTGATTCTCATGCCTCAGCCTCCCAAGTAGCTGAGAAAACAGGCATGTGCCACCATGCCTGGCTAATTTTTTATATTTTTAGTAGAGATGGGGTTTCAATGTGTTGGCCAGACTGGTCTGGAACTCTTGACCTCAGGTGATCTGTCTGCCTTGGCCTCCCAAAGTGCTAGGATTACAAGCATGAGCCACCACACCTGGCTGGAATGTATTTAAAGCAATAAATAAATTGATTCTATAAGGTGAAAATTACAAATGACGTTAACATTCCTGTGCAAAAAAGGAGAAATTCATATTCCTAGAACATACTTATTTGTCAGATATTCCTTATAATTATAGCACAATTCAAGATGTATGAGTTAATAGAAAATGACCCACATCAAGCCATTTAAATATAATGAACATAGTCTTTTGTATCTTTGTGATGTGTACTTCTCATGACACTTTATGAATGAAAAAATTCAAACATCAGAGAAAAATGCTTCAATATGGTCCTGAACAGAAACAAATTCCAGTCACATGCCTCTTGGCAAGAAGCTGGTAGGATTCTCCTTGATATCTTTCTGATTTAGGTGATGAATGATGCCCTTCAGTATAATTTGATAGATTGTTCTTGACTAAACAACCCTATCCTGGGGAGAGTTCTGTGGCAGTTATACAGTTTATGGCCCCATCATAGAATCTTGGAATGTTCATGTTGGAAAATACATCAGACATTTTAAAAAAAAAAGAAGACGCAGCAGCAAAACCTGGCTAAGGTGTGTCTGTCCTGTTCAACAGTAACTTACAAGGGAACCGTGATTTGACAGAAATTAGATGAAGGACGAGGATGCAAATGTTCACATTAGCTTTGCAGACAGGAATACTTAGTCAAAACCAAAAATTCTGCAGATTTAAATTATAGTAAACCCTCCTTTAAAAAGTTTTTTTGCTCACCTATGAGATAGGTAAGATGTAGCTGATAGCAATTGTATGTTAAAAAGTTGTATAAAAGATTATGTCTGACAATAATATGGGTACTTTTCTTAAAAAAAATAGGTAGTATAGATCTATCGAGGCTGCATAACAGATTACTAACAGGCTGAGGAATCAAACTGCTGGTGGTTGAATCCTTACTCCATCACTTCATCTATTATCAGTGTGAACGTAGGCACCAGTTTCTTCAACCATAAAATGGAGGTGTAATTTACACCTGTTATAGGCTTATTGTGCATATGTTAAGCACTTTTGAAAGTTCCTAGAATGGAATTAGTGCACCATAAATACTAGCTATTATCATACATTACTATTATTATTGATTAGAATAAAATCTAGTATCTACATTCTAGAAAACAATCATTTCACTTATACTGTAGTGATTGCATCTGTATTATTGTGGATAAATCACATCTGTATTCTTTTTTTTTTTTTTTTTTTTTTTTTGAGACAGAGTTTCGCTCTTGTTACCCAGGCCGGAGTGCAATGGCGCAATGTCGGCTCACCGCAACCTCCGCCTCCTGGGTTCAGGCAATTCTCCTGCCTCAGCCTCCTGAGTAGCTGGGATTACAGGCACGCGCCACCATGCCCAGCTAATGTTTTGTATTTTTAGTAGAGACGGGGTTTCACCATGTTGACCAGGATGGTCTCGATCTCTTGACCTCGTGATCCACCCGCCTCGGCCTCCCAAAGTGCTGGGATTACAGGCTTGAGCCACCGCGCCCGGCCCACATCTGTATTCTTTTAAGACAACACTTTCTTTTTACTTTACTTCCTCCTATAGAGAGCAACCAGGCTAGTTAAGGGGATCTGGAAATAATGGCTTATGAAAAGAAAAAGGAAATCTGACTGTTCTAGAAAGATGAAAAAAAAAAATCTAAGAGATCAGATAGCTCTGATTGATATGTAAACAGCTCATATTGGGAAAAAGGAACAGCCTAAGTCTGTATCAGTCAAGAAGACAGGACTAAGAACAGTGACTAAAAACGAGTAGGAGCAGAACTGAAATCAGTGTAAGGCAGAACTTAAAAAAAAAGTTATTTACAAAAGTGACATAGTAAAAGCTGCACCACTATTTTGCCAGGAGTGGTCCTGAAGATTTCTGCATTATGTGGGAAATAGAACTGAATGAATTTAAGGTTCTTTCCCACTCTGATTCTGGAATTTTGTTCTATTGTCATACTAGTTACAGGACATCTTGGGGTTTAAGGATGTGTGTGGATGTGGAAAATGCCTGCTTAGAATGTTCTTGTTAACATTATCTCACACACACTGCATACCAACTCTATGCTAGACACTAAGGTGAAACAGCTAAAGAGACTTAGAGGACACAGTAAAGATTACTGAGGCCACGAAAAGACCAAAACAATGAGGAAGGAAAGAAGAAACTGTCCCTGATCATTGGCTTAATCGTACTGATCTGGTGGCCCAGTAGTTGCTCAATTTTTTGAGAATGTCTCAGTATACTTGAAAAGAACAGGTGTTCCACTGGGTATGGGGGCTTATGGCTGTAATTCCAGCTGCTTGGGAGGCTAAACCGGGAGGATCACTTGAGCCAAGGAGTTGAGACCTGCCTGGGCAACATAGCAAGAACCCCATCTCAAAAAAAAAAAAGCATATTTTGTATTTAATGAGTACAGTGTACTAAATGTGTACATTACATCGTAATCATCTGCGATTCAAAATATCTGTATCCTTTTTTTTGTCTGCTTATCAATTACTGAGAGAGGTTTTATAATCTATTTGAATGTAAACTTGTCTGTTTTCTTATACTAAAATTTTCGTTTGACATATTTTGTGGCTATGTTATTCAGTGCATGCATATTTAATACTGGTATATCTTCCTGTTGAATTGAACCTTTTATTATTAGGAAGTGATCCTCTTTATCTCTAATAATACTTTTAGTTATAAGGTGTACTTTACATCATAGCCATTTGGTTGGAATTTGACCAATATGTCTTTCACCATTTTGCTTCCAGCCTCTGTTTCAGATGTGTCTCTTGGGCATATAGTTAGATTTTATTTTTATTCTGCCTTGAAAGATTTTTTTTGCCTTTTAACAAGATAACTTGGTATTTTGCATTTAATAAAATCAGCAATATATTTGGATTCATAAAAAAAAAAAAATCTTAATCTGCCTGATCCTGGTGGTCTTTCCTAAGATGATGGAGATGGCTAACCTTTCTCTTACCTTCATTAGGAATTCTCTCAAATATTCTCTCTTCTTTATGATACTTGCCGAAGATTTCTCATTTTCAAAATCCTCAAAAGGTGGTTCTAAGCCACCTCTGTCCTCTGCAGACCTGATGTGGTGTCCAGGATCTGAATTCACTTTCTGCCTTGCTCCTTTCTTGCTCTTTGATTTGTGGGCTTCCATTTTCCCACCCATGCAGTGAGGATAATAGTATTTAAAAGTCTTGCCATTACTTTTAATGGCAAAAACCACAATCACTTTTGCATTAACCTATAATCCCTGTACTGTCTCCCTCAGTAGGTTCTTATGAGAATTCAGAATTTAATAAGCATATTCACGTGAATGTGCTTTGTAAATGTAAAGCACTGTTGGAGTAAATTGTTTCTACCTGGAATGATGCTTCTGGCTCCCATACGTTACTCCGTAGTTTCCTCCTGCTACTTAAGAACATGACCAGTTACTAAAAGGAAAATCAGTTGCCTTCCACAGAGTGGACAATATTAGCTTTTTTTTTTTTTTCATTTATGTTCCCTTTATTTTAGAATAGTACGTACTGCGGATATCACTGGTGGCTTTTAGGGTATAATCAGCAAGTTCAGTGGCATTAGTGTTTTACCTCCTCCTTCCTTTGCTTGCTTGCTTCTGATATTGTTTACTACTTAGACAACGCCACCTGAATACTCAGAGCTTTACATCAGTGTGAGAGCCAGACAGAACTTAGGGAATGGAGTTCTTAGGCTCCGTGGGACATACTCACCTGGAGAGAGGGATGCACACCAGGACTAGATTAAAAGCCTCACTTGTCTAGAAGTGGAGGACGTTGTGTGTTGTGCTTTCCTGATGAATGTTTTGCTTCTTTATTCCTTTGTATTTTGTCTGTCTGGCTTTTCTCTCTTATGTAAGGTAAACCCATGAGCTGCCTCTGGACACTGGCCTTCTAGCACCCTGAGGCTTCACTTAAACCAAAATCTGAAAGGTTCCAAATTGAGCTGAGTAAATCCATCCCAGTCCATCTAAACTTTAAAAGCTAAAAGTGAAATAATGCCGCATTTTAAATTCACTTTTTCAAGTCCTCGTGTAGTATTTTCTAATTGACAATATAACAACTGTAGATAGATGAGGGAAAGGCTAGTGAACTGAGAGATTTAAAACCATCATCGTTAACGATGGTTACTCATGAATCTAATATAGTATAAAGCACATACGTAGTGTACATATTAGCACATTCTGTGTTTGGTGCTACTGTATTAGCAGCTATTCCTCTAAACTTTGGGATGTTGATGATTTTAACCACAGATCAGAAATAACAAGATATTTAATCCTCATCGTCCCAAATAGGGAAGGCATTGTAAACCCATAAATATTAATTGAAAATTAACCTGCCTTCTTGAGTATTTCAAACTAATATCTTAAACTATCATTCAATATTTTTTTAGTATTTAAAAGAAACTTCTCTTTGAAAGGATTATCCCTAGTGATACAATAAAATGTAGCATACTAATACTACATAATTGTTTCTAAACCTATAAATGTACAAATTATGTAACTACTTAGAAGAAATAGCGTGAAATATTCATGCAACTGTTAAGAATAAAAGTGATATGATTACCTGAGTTTTAGGAACATTAATTATAACAAATTCTGATATCAGATACTTTCATAACATTAAGATAGGATTCTGTCTATACTCAAGTAACAGACAGAAGACTTTGATCCAGGGCAAGAACTCTGCAATAATAGAACAGCTCCTTAGAAATGTGGGACTAAATGAATTGTACATACTTAAAATATGCATGTTACATGCTCCAAATCTAAAAGCTGTTTTCAAAAGGATGTGGGTGTCATTATTTTTAATTCAGAATTTTCTACTCCCAATGTGAAGTCAAAAGTACCTAAGTGTATAATAATATTAATTAATAGAATTTTGAATACTGCTAAATTTAACAAAAAGGATGTTCACTGGTTGCTTCATTTTTGAAATAATAGTTTGGAATTTTTCTAAATAACAATGAGTTTTTTGTTTTTTTTTTTTTCTCCTTTTTAAATTATTCTTAGAGACAGAGTCTCATTCTGTCGCCCAGGCTAGAGGGCAGTAGCATGATCATAGTTCACTGCAGCCTCCCACCTCAGATTCCCAAGTAGCTGGGATTACAGGAATGCACCACCATGCTTGGCTAATTTTTTACTTTTTTGTACAGACAGAGTCTTGCTATGTTGCCCAGGATGGTTTCAAACCCCTGGCCTCAAGTAGACCTCCCACCTCAGCTTCTCAAAGCACTGAGAATACAGACATAAGCCACTGCACCCAGCCCTCTCTTTATCAACCATTTCTCTTCCAATCATATTTATTAAATATTTAAGTTGACATAAATGTAGTTCATACACAGAGATTACAGAAGGCTCTGTATTTCCTTTTGGTTTTCTGTGTGAATACAATGTAATAATTTTACTTTGTAAAAACTTGTCAAACTATATTTAGTTTTTTACAACACAATAATCATGAATATATGAAAAACCATTTTTAAGTATGTGAGAACATATTTAAACTACTTCAGATGCTTTTGAAAAGTTTCAGAACATTTTTATTCAAATATAATGCCAGAACATTAAATGATATATTAAATAGTTAAAGAAAAACATTGTTTTCAACAATACCTGGGATAAATTGTGTTTGTAGAACTGTGTTCTATGATCAATTATAACCTTTTACTAAATCTTAAATGCCAGAGTTGAGATATAAATTGCTCCTACTACAATTCTAAATTTTGAAGACATGTTATTTATTGTCTTACATCTTACCGATCCTTTTTTCTCAAATGGTAATGAACGATCAGACACAGGTATTTCATTTACAAAGCATGCAGATAATCGTAAGTCAGGATATCACACTCCCACTCTTGGTTGTTTCTTCAAGGCGAGCTTTTCTAGGTTATGAGAAGTGCACTTTTAAATTAAGTCAATTACACTGTAGCTTCTAGTTAAGCTTTGAGACTGGAATAGTATATTTAAAAATTTGTCTCCTTGTTAAATAGGTACCATGACAGTGTTTGTGTAGTGTATTGTTAACCTCCAGTGGAAGGTTAAGCGGCTTCTTCTGTATCTAAATCTGTTGCCGTGAAAAATGACTGCAGTGTTGCACCCACCTACCCATGAATAGGGGAAGCAAAGACTTGCACCTGTGGGATTAGGTGTAGCAGCAGGAAGCAAGAGCGTTTGCAGCATATAATTAACAAGGATTTTTTTTCTCTTTTTTTTAAAACAGCATGTTCATCTTGCTAGGTTAACTAGTGATTAACGCTTGAAAAAAAATGCTGGAGTCTTCAGTCTTTCTTAAACTCATTCACTCACTGATGTATTTGGTTACTTACACAGTGTCAGAGGAACTCACCTTAAAATACTTTATTTCCTCCCATAGTTCTTGATTCCTTTATGTTCACGGGAGAATTTTTTTGGATTTTTGTGTTTTTTTACTATAACTTTTCTAGACAAATTCTATTATTTTCTGAATGAAATTAAAATAATTTAGGAACTGCTATTTTGATTTAGAGATTACTATTTTAATAAACAAGATGGAAGAGTTAGTGTGTAGTGAACTGAGGATCCTGGAGATCTAAATGGGAGTATGGAAAAAAAAATTACTTTGAAATGATATTTAATACATAGAGTACTTACTGTATGGTTTTTGTTATTTTTTCTCATATTAAGAAAGCTATAATTACCAATTTAGAAGAGATTTCTAAATATAGCTCTCTAGAATATAATATTCTTAATTAAAACTAATCCAAATCCACAGTTGTTGAAGTTTAACTATATCAAAGGTCACTCCTTTGATATAGTTAATAGTCATACATTTGTATCAGAATGTATAGTTATAGGTTGTCTTTACAATGCAATCATATGCATTGTTTTCATTTACACACCAAAAAAAAAAAAAAAAAACACAAAAATGTACTAGCATGCTTAGTTGTTTGTTTTTTTTTTTTTCCACTAAACTTCCTTTTCTAATAAGATAACACTAAATAATGGAATTAGATGCAGTGACTTTCAGTGTGTAAATTTTACTGCTGTAATAAAACAGAGTCTTACCACATGGGAGCACTGAACCAGTGATAATGTGTTCTATCCAAACACATTTGTACTGTATGTAGAAACTGTTTAAAAGGAAAATTACATCTTTTTCAACAATTTATCAGAGATAATTACCCTTCATACACCAATTGTAGGAAAAGTGTTTTAAAGAACTATAATTCTAATTGGTAAATGTCACCAGCTGTTGCAGTTACTCTTACGTGTGTATATTCTTTTAATGATTATACTCTCATGCCACAAACTACATGAAAATATATTCACTAGGTGTGAAATTCCCATATGTCACAGTTTCAAGAATAGGTAAACAGCTCAATGATAGAGGAAGAAATAATTCCAATGAAGAATGTAAAAATCCTGGGTTTGTTTTTTAGGCAAGTGAATCTTAATTTGCCAAAAGGAGAGAAAATGCAATTTTTAAAAGAAAAGGAAACCCTTAAACTTTATTATAACAAACTTAAATTAGCTTTGTCCCATATCTTCAACCAGAGAATTTTATTTCCTTAGAAAGTTGTGGAATTGTCTCAACTTACAGATTTCATTATTATATACCTCGGATCTGCCAAATAGGTAAAAGCATTTTGTTTTCTTTCAGGCTTAAACAGTAAAGTGTTTGTTAGTTTTAGATGGTGGAAGATAAACACTTCCTGGACAGTGTTTCATGAGAGCCTATTGTTATCTTGTAAGTGATCAAGGAAACAAAAAAGAAATTACCCTAGTGTCTGTGGTGAATATTTAAAATCATTATTATTCAGTCTTCCTGGCATAACTTAGTTTCCACTGAGACTGATGGGTCTAGTAACTGGCTGCACTGAATATCTAAGCAGTGGCCCTCAAAAGATGGAAACAAAAATGGGGTTGGGGTGGGGAGAAGTAGAAGGCCGGGCGCAGTGGCTCATGCCTGTAATCCCAGCACTTTGGGAGGCTGAGGGGGCTGGATCACAAGATCAGGAGATTGAGACCATCCTGGCTAACATGGTAAAATCCTATCTCTACTAAAAATACAGAAAGTTGTCCAGGCATGGTGACTCACACCTGTAGTCCCAGTTCCTCAGGAGGCTGAGGCAGGAGAGTCGCTTGAGCCTGGGAGGCTGAGGTTGCAGTGAGCTGAGATTGTGCCATTGCACTCCAGCTTGGATAACAGAGCCATATTCTATTTCAAAGAAAAAAAAAAGTGAACACAAGCCTCTCATTTGTCTGTTCTTCAACTCCCGGTTCACCTGGGCTGTACCCAACTTCTTTGGTATCATGTACATCACAGCATCACATCATCCTGTTTCCTGGTACTTGCCTGAAACTCAGATGCTGAGGTAACTTGCTATTGTGTATTGAAAATTGTTCTCATGTCATTTTTGTTCTGCAGCAGTAGGTTTGCTGAATGTTCTCATTTTCAGTGTTTTGGCAAAGTTCGAGAGGCACAAAGAGAAATACATATCTTATAAGTTAGTTGCTTTTAGGTATTAATAGTTATAATCTTTGTACAAATCACCCTGCCTCTTCACTGGAAAAACTAATGTATAATCTCTGCTCTCCCAAAGAAGAAAACAATCTAACTTTTTTATTGATTATCTTTGTAACCGTTTAAACTTTTAAACATTGTTCATGAGAATTATTGAAATAATGAAGGAATGGATTTGATAAGTTGCCTCCATTAGGTTGAAAATGTGTTGCCTACGTTGTTTATGAATGCTCTTGAAGGAGAGACCCGTAAAGACATTTATATAGTTATTTCAAGCTACAGTTAATGTTGTTATGTCAGGATCATGTTGAAAGATACTTGAATTTATGTGGTATATATTTACCTTTAGACTAAATATAAGAGCAGTAAGAAATTGCAGTAATTCTTACTGCACAGAAATAACTTTGTAATAAAAAATCAAATTAATTTTTATAAATGGAGTAAGATATGTTCATTGCCTATACTATATATTGGTTAAAAGGTGGACAATTTTATTATATTATATAAAATATACCCCTCCCCCCAAAAAATGGCAAGAACTTTATTTCATTGAAGGAGAAGATGTGACCACTGTCCTAACATCACTACATGTGTACCTTGAGCTGTTTTTTCCAGCAGTGGTCATAGTTAAATGAACTGTACCGTATCCTCTTTCACCTAATTTTCTTATAATATTTACTTTTGCAAATGAGTCTGCTGACAAAGGTTATAAATGTGTTCTGTGAATATGAAATGATGCAAGGCTAACTGGCTTACTTGGGCATCAGTTCTACCTGTCTATCATTAGGTAGATGGATCTACCTAATCTAATAGATCTACCTATCTAATTCATAGCAGATCTACCTAATGATATTTATCATTTTGTTCTTACTAATGTCATACTCCAATCAATAACTCAATAAAGATTAGGAACCAACCACAGGTATAGATAACACAAGTAAGTAATCCTTTCCTAGAACTGACTTTGTAGAGTCTATAGCAAGGAGAAATTTTATTACCTCCTCTGCTATTAGAAGACACCAAATGTTAGATAACTTTAAAAAGGTATTTAATGCACATCTTTGACTCTACGTAGGAAACTAATTCATTGATACTCTTATCATATTTCTGAAAGGAAATAAATTCTTCAGATAATGTTAGTAAATATTGAGTAGAAGCAATGGACAATCCACAAGGTATTTTATATTTCACTTTGTAACATATTAAATCTTTTTCCCCAATATCTTCCTCACAATATTTTACTCAGTTTAATAAAAACAATTAGTCTGTATTCCTTGAACACTCATAGTAGTTGAGGGAGGCATCTTAAGGAAAGCTAACATTTTTGGCTTGGTTTTATTTTGTTTCATTTATTTGTTTGAGACAGAGTCTGGCTCTGCTGCCTAGGCTAGAGTGCAAAGGCACAATCATAGCTCACTGCAACCTCAACCACTCAGGCTCACGCAGTTCTCCTGCCTCAGCTGCCTGGTAGCTGGGACTACAGGTGCACAACACCACACCCAGCTAATTTTTTTTTTTTTTTTTTTTTTTTTTTGGTAGAGATGGGGTTTCACCATGTTGCCCAGGCTGGTCTTGAACTCCTGGGCCCAAGCAATTCACCTGCTTTGGTTTTTCAAAGTACTAGGATTATAGGCATGAGCCATGGCACCCAGTGCATTTTTTAAATATTATTGATTAGCCAGCCAGAAATGATGCAAAGTAAATTGTATTTGCAATTAGAGAATTATAATTACAAGTGGAAATTTTTTTGAAAAAATCATTCATTTATGCTGCTTGACATACTGGCCTTTCCAGATAGCCATTTAACAAAAAAAAGATGTCTACAGATCTACAACTGTGTATTTTCAATTTGACCTCAAGTTGTGAACATCAGTAATAAATTTTTGTTTGCTCTAATTATGGAATGTATTGAAGGTGCTCACTGTTGGTTTGGTCTTATGCTCACGTTATGACTGTAATTTTCAAATTTATTTTTCAGTGTGATTAAATAATAATTTCACAGTTGAGACCTGATGTTGTTTTGTTCCCCCTGCTTTTCTTTCACAACAGAAACCAGGAATGGATCTGGCAGACACCTATATTATGTTTGTTCGGCAAAACCAAGATATTCTTCGAGAAAAGGTCAATGAGGAAATGTATATAGAAAAGTTATTTGATGTAAGTAGCTTCCCTTGCAAGGTATGCTGGCACCATAGATAAACTACAAAGAGAAAAGTTGAATTTTGATGATATGTTTGTAAAGCAGACTCTCCTTTTTTTTTCATTCTTTATCTTCTATACTAAAAAGTTGAAGCCTTCCAGAAGCAGTGGCTCACGCCTATAATCTCAGCACTTTGGAAGGCTGAGGCAAGTGGGTCACTTAAGGTCAGGAGTTAGAAAGCAGCCTGGCCAATATGGCCAATCCCTGTCTCTACTAAAAATGCCAAAAAAAAAAAAAAAAAAAAAAAAACATAGCTGGATGTGGCAGTGAATGTCTGTAATCGCAGCAACTTGGGAGACTGAGGCAGAAGAATTGCTTGAACCTGGGAGGCAAAGGTTGCCGTGAGCCAAGATTGTGCCACTGCACTCCAGCCTGGGCAACAGAGCAAGACTTTGTCTCAAAAAAATGAATAAATAAAAAATAAAAAGTTGAAGCCATTCTAGAAATAGACCATCATGGATAGATTTGTTGGTGTGTGGGCAGGGGAGCTGGTGGTGGGGTGCCTTCTGAACATCTTCAATTTTTTGTCTTGGGAACCTATTTATTGCAATTAATTTTTGCCATCAGTTTGTTATAAAGGTAGTAGTTTTTCCTCCTTGAAAATTATCCTCCATTTCCAACTCCTCTTCATTTGCAGCTAATATAGTCGATAATTTTTATACTTCTTTGACTGCTGATGGAAGCCTTAATTAGCTTCCTTTTCTACATGAAAAATATCACCAGAATTAGTCTCAAAAACCTGAGGTTTGTTATAACAAGCCAGATAATAATCATTTTACCATGGCGTTCAGCATCTTTTCACTTGCCTTTTGCAGCATTCCATAAACAGAATCCTGTTATGGAGGATGTGGTCCCTTCTATAAGATGTTTTAAGTCAGTGTGATACTCTGCAGTTAAACCAACAAATAAACTGCAGTAAAGCCAAATATCTGCCACTCCACTGTTAAACATTTTTATCTTGTTTAAAGTACTGAGGTATGCTAAAATATGCAGTAATATAGTTTTATCAGCACGAAGGTCTTCATGTAGGTATGGCAATGCCTGGAAATGAGGATCGGGGTTTTGTATACTACGATCGTCGTGTTTCATTTATTCCGTGTCTATAAAGGAGACTAAGAGAGCAGTCAATTTAAATAACCATGTTGTCATTCATTTGTAATTATCTTATAGTCAGTTCAAAGGAATTGATACTTTGCTTGTGACATAACTTTGCATAATTCATCACAATTCGGATTCCAAAATGTAATATTTGCTTTGAAGCTTATTTATTTATGTACATCTTCTCTGCATTTTAGAAATGCTTTTCTGGCAGTTTCATTTAATTATGCAAGTTACTGCAAATGTTTTCATAACAGCAATTCACGGGCTTTATGGTGACACTTCAGCTGTGGCAGTTACAGAAGGTCCCGCTATGCCATCCTCTCTGCCATGGTCTCTCGTGTCAGTGTTCCTTGTCATTTTGGGTGGTCAAAATGAATCTTATCTTGCATGCTTTATGTTTCTACCCTTTACTCAGGCCATCTTACAATAAAAAGTATCATCTGTTTTAATAAGCTAAGTGTTAATATGTGTGAAAAAAATGATTTTCCAAAAGCTTTGATGCCCTGCAGGGGTGAAAAAATTATCATTCATCCAGCTGGCTCTTTTGCAAAATACTGAAACCATATTAGCAACTTCTGCTTCTGTTTGGTATTGTTCTGAATTTACAAACATATATTTCATTTCCAAGTTCTCTTTTACTTTTCTGCTAATGTGGTGATTTTCAAAAGTGTTAAACAGAAGAGGGAAATTGAGTTGATGTTATTATGTTTCTTCTTAGAATAGCTAAAGCACATATTCTGTGATGAAAAGTTAAAGCCATTCTATAAGTAGATCATCATAGATTTGTCAAAGGGAGTGGGTGAACTTTCTGAACATCTTCAGTTTTTTGACTTGGTGACCTATTTACTGTAATCCATTCTTGCCATCAGTTTATTATAAAGGTAGAAGATTTTTTCTCCTTGAAGTTATTTACTACTTCCAACTCCTCTTCATTCACTGAAGTTCTTTGGAAGACTTTCTGTGTGGCAGTGATAACAGACAGAGGGAACTGAAGTGGCTCTAA
The DNA here is from genome assembly GCF_048565385.1 of Saimiri boliviensis. Taxonomy (NCBI): domain Eukaryota; kingdom Metazoa; phylum Chordata; class Mammalia; order Primates; family Cebidae; genus Saimiri; species Saimiri boliviensis. Next base: position 34,680,465 of record NC_133458.1, read on the forward strand.
GGAGGCCAAAATTAAAATATGACACAAGTTTTATTGTCCTGATTGTATATACTTTCATTCAGTACCTAAGCATCTGACATGGTTGTGGGTCTAAAAGGAATTCTTAATAAGTAACCATTCTGTTTTGGTTGTGAAGGTTTTATATTTTAAATATCCCCAATAGAACACTGGACTTGTTATTTGTAAAATAGTTGTAATGTCCTTAAACATTGCACATTTTTATTACTTTATTTAAAAATAAAAATAGACCCTAATTCTGTTGATTTGTCATCAAGAATAACATGTATGACGGGATACTAAGAGTCCCTAATTAGCCAAGACTGAATTTGCCTCAATTACAGTTAGAAAATGAGAGGTTATCAAGTATGTGTTGAAAGGTAAAGTAGAATGTGTATCTTAAGCAACAGATCATTACTGAGAGACATTATATAATTATTTGAAATCCACTTGGCTGTAGCTTAAAATAATATTGTTAGGTGTCGAAAAACAGTTGAAAATAATGACCCTATAAATACTGTTAGCAACCTTACTTAGCCTGTTACAGATAAAAGATTGAATAGAACAATTTAATTCAGGCATCATGACAAACTTCTGCTATTCCAATTAGAGTATTTCCTATATAAGTAAGTAAATGGATCTTGTTAACTTCAGATGCAAATGAAAACTCACTTAAACACACATTATAATGAGTTAAAACTTAGTGATTTTAACCAACCCAGATAAGAAAACAAGGGCCACAGTTTCTGAGTGATGTAACATGAGGGCTTAAAGTCTTCAACAAATTCACTTAGTTTTAGAAATACCACATTTAACAATATTTTTATATAAAACAATTAGTCTGCAAAACGATATTCACACTGCCCCCAAGATTTTTGGAAACCATGTTTTACTAAATAATCTTTGACGGTGATGTGGCTATGTTAAAAAGTTTTTGGAACTTTCCCTGGGTGTAGGAAAGTATCCCTGACCTCTATAACTTTTTGATCATTTAAACATCTTGATTGTTCCTGATTTTTGTGGTGAAATACCCCAGGGTTTGGTTTAAATAAGGTGCTGATGCCCAAGATCAAAAACATAGCATTGCCCTAGATTTGTACCCATTGTTTTAGGAATGAGAATGATATCTGCAGGAGTTTTCAGTGTGCAACCTACGCAGACATTTACCATACAAAATCTGCTCCTGGAGCATTCTGCACTGCTGCTATCATTCCCATCTCCATTAATAAGTCATTAATGTCAATGTATGAAAGAAGAAATGAGTAAAATCTGCACTGTCTTAAAGGGATCCTTAAATAGGATAATCTTCAACTTTTACATCAAATCTTGAAATATTAAAATTAAAAAGTATCCTTTGATCACAAAAGCTAATATTAGGACAAATGTGAAGGCATTATATTCACCTCATAAGTAGTTACATTTTACATTTTACTTATGTAAAAAATTACATTTTACATAAGTAAAACATTCTGTTTTAAGCAAAAAACACTTTTTGCTTAAAACAGAAATAGCTTTTTAAAAGTATAAATAAATTATGGCAGGTCCAGGATGTTAACAGAGAAAAGTAAGTTTGTTTAAGGTACACCCTTAATCTTTTCAAACTATCAAAATAATAGCTGTGGCTTTCACCACTGCCATTCCCTGGGCACTTCCGTGCCCCAGAAAATGTGCTAGGTGCTTCACCTATATCATTTCTAAGCTCCTAGGCTAGAGCCCATCAATCCCATGTTATCCCTATTTTTAGGTTACAACATCTCCCACTCAGAGAAGATAAGTGACTTGTAGATTGTCAAGTCAAACTTTGAAATCATATTTCTCTAGTTTCAAAGCCCAGGCTGTCTCTATCTTACCTCTGAATTACAAAATTTGAAATGATAAACTAGTGTTGTGGGAAGAGCTCTGGTCTGAGAATGCAGAAATCTGAGTTCCAACCACAGTTCTGCCATTAAATATCTGGGTGAGTTCAAAAAAGTTACACCATCTGTGTAAGACTCAGTTTACTTAATATATGTAAACTAAAGATGTTGGTCTGGAACTCCGGATGATTTCTGAAACTCTTCCAGATTCTAAATTAATCATTCTTTTAGTTTTTTGTTGTTGTTGTTTTGTCTTATTTTGTTTATGAGACAGACTTTTGCTCTCATTGCCCAGGCTGGAGTGCAGTGGTGCCATCTCAGCTCATTGCCACCTCTGCCTGCTGGTTCAAGCGATTCTCCTGCCTCAGCTTCCGGAGTAGCTGGGATTACAGGCATTTGCCAGCATTTCTGGTTAATTTTGTATTTTTAGTAGAGACATGGTTTCTCCATGTTGGTCAGGCTGCTCTCAAACTCCTGACTTCAGGTGATCCACCCACCTCGGCCTCCCAAAGTGCTGGGATTACAGGCATGAACCACACCACCACACCCAGCCTCTTTCAATTTTAATGTTATTAATGATGACATAAATTACTGGGTTTGTTACATAAAGGGTCTTGTACTTCAGAATAGTAATTTCTAAGTTATTTTGTGATAGCCGGGTGAAAATAAAGTGTCCCACCTCAGAAGCAATAGCACATGTAGTAGATTAATAGAAAAGAAAATCTATCTACAAGAATAGCTGTGCCATATAATGTTCTGTATATCTATCACTATAGTTCTAAAACCCAATTTTTTTTTTTTTTTTGAACGACAGCATCTTGCTCTGTCACCCAGGCTGGAGTGTAGTGGCCTGATCACGGCTCACTGCAACCTCTGCCTCCTGAGTTCAAGCAATTCTCCTGCCTCAGCCTCCCAAGTAGCTGGGACTACAGGCACATGCCACCACGCCTGGTGAATTTTTGTATTTTTAGTAGAGATGGGATCTCACCATGATAGCCAGGATGGTCTTGATCTCCTGACCTCATGATTTGCCTGCCTCAGCCTCCCAAAGTACTGGGATTATAGGTGCGGGCCTGGCCCCAATTTTTTTTTTTTAAGTTACAATCTGTATTCTCTGTATTCAGACTCAGTGTTTCTGGGTGACCAGGATGTTTTAAACAGAGGGTATCCCTGCCTCTCATGTGGCCACTGAGGCACATACTAAATTTACAATCTATATATTACATTTACTTTTTTAATTTTAAAACAATGACTGACTGGGTAAGAAAAACCTAAAGAAGTTATCCTGTAGTAGGAAAGATCATGGATATATCAAAAGAAAGTTTTTTTCTGCTTTGTAGGCTCTCTCTCTTACCCCGTGTCCTTTTTTTTAACACATAAACCATCATTGTCAGCAGTCTTTTAAAAATTTTTATGAAATCAAAACCACCTTCAGCCTAATCTCCATATAAAAAGTATGACAAAGATTTTATAATCCTTCAATTCCACTTTTAATGCCTCCTATGTTTCTTCCCAGGCAGAGTGGCTGATCACTCTCTCATGATTTAGAACATGTAGCACAAGTCACGGGTGTCCATGTGTCAGGAGAGGTGCTGGTACATTTCTCCAGAGCTTTGGTTCTCTGGGCTGGAAAGTATCACTACTTTCAGAAGTCAAAACTGACATCTGTAGTAATGACCACAACAGTACTTTTGTTGTCATTTTCTAAGGTCCAAAAATGTTGAAATGTAGAGGCAATTGACACATCTTATTTTCCAAGACAGACACTATACCTACCTAACTCTCTAAACTATTGTGCATTTATTGGGCACTGCCTAGCTTGAATCCCTTGGAAACTATCTCATTTTAGGTCTCATGTTGCTGAAGACACATCAGAGTATAGTATTTAATTGGCAAATCATGCAGATTAAACATGCTCTTTGTTATAAATTGATTAAATGTTTAATTGTGGAGGAGTTTCATCTCCACAAGATTATGTTAATGTTATGATGTCTTGTAAAATTTAAAGTAATTCTTTAAATGATAGTTAATCAGTTATATTCATCCAAATAGTGTTTTATAAGGACTAATTTCCCAGGACTTTCTGTGAAAAGAATGCCTACTTTCTAGTAAAGAAACTCTAAATTAAACATTTTGAATAAAATTGACCTATACCATATAAATGGATTCAGCAGCCTACTAATGTAAGATAAAAAGGAAATAATGAAAATATTATAAATAAATGTGCTTCTCAAAATGAAACTGATTTTGCACTTGCATGCTCTTGTTCGTCTCTGGACTCCCAAATTTTTTAAAAGGGGGAAACGTCCAGAACATTTTTTTTTTTTTTTTTGGTTAGAGTTTCGCTCCTGTCACCCAGGCTGGAGTACAATGGCACAATCCCAGCTCACTGCAACCTCCGCTTCCCAGGTTCAAACAATTCTCTTGCCTCAGCCTCCAAAGTAGCTGGGACTATAGGCATGTACCACTACACCTGGCTAATTTTTGTATTTTTAGTAGAAATAGAGTTTCACTGTGTTGGCCAGGCTAGTCTTGAACTCCTAACCTCAGGTGATTTACACGCCTCCACCTCCCAAAGGGCTGAGATTACAGAGATGAGCCACAGCACCCAGCCTGCCCAGAACTTTTGAGTTAGTGTTTCACATCAATGCCCAAATTTTTTGATGTGAGAATTTACTCATTCTTGGTAAGAACAACACTGCTATTCTTAATGTATTTAAAGATTGTTTATTACTATGTTGATTTCCCAAGAATAGTTGAAGTCAATAAAACATGCATAAGAATGACCATTAAATAGCAATTTCACAATACACTTGGTTGTATGTATTTAGAGCTGATAATGTACTTTTTCAATCATATTATTTGAGTGAGTTTCTTTGTGTATGTAATCAGCATGCTTACTAGGAATGCAGCCTGGAACTAATTGAGATGGAAGACCATCTTTGCCTTCTTGCATTTCTTATAATACTACAGTATTATAAAAGTATTCTAGGTGGGCAGGGTGGCTAATGTCTGAAATCTCAACACTTTGAGAGGCCAACATGGGATGATCACTTAAGTCTAGGAGTTCAAGAACAGCCTGGGCAACATAGCAAGACCTTGTTTCTACACAAAATAAATTATTGTTTTTAATTGGCCTATCATGAGAGTGTGTTCCTATAGTCCTAGCTACTTGGGAGGCTAAGGCAAGAGGATCAATGAAGTCCAGGAGTTTGCAGCTGCCGTGAGCTATAACCACACCACTGTACTCCAGTCTAGGCCACAGAGCAAGACCCTGTCTCAAAAAGAAAAATTGGAAACTTTCTTATACATGAATGTCAGTCTTAAAATAGCAGTTGTCTTCTTTTCAGTTATTTTTCACTTTCAAATAACTGTATAGTTGTTATATAGTTTTCATAAATTAGCATAGATTCCCATTAGAGTATATTTGTTTTGGTTTTATTTTTATATAAACGTACTCAAATATAAATCATTAACTCTTGTACTACTATGCCCAACCATGATTTTCCTGTCAACACTCAAATACTAGTATTATTCCTGTGTCATAGCCATTCTTTTCCTTTTCCATCAGAAGAAAGGGATGTATGATATGAGTTCAGTTATGTACTTGAGGCTGTTTGAGGTAATTTATTTTTATTTATTTATTTATTTATTTTTTGAGACAGAGTTTCACTCTGTAGCCCCAGCTAGAGTGCAGTGGTGCAATCTCAGCTCACTGCAACCTCTGCCTCCCAGGCTCAAGCAGTTCTCCTGCCTCAGCCTCCCAAGTAGCTGGGACCACAGGCGTGCACCTCCATGCCTGGCTAATGTTTTATTTTTTAGTGGAAACAGGGTTTCACCATGTTGCCCAGGGTGGTCTTGAACTCCTGAGCTTAGGCAGTCCACCCATCTTGGCCTCACAAAATGCTGGGATTTCAGGCGTGAGCCACTGAGCTCGGCCGAGGTAATTTATTTCTTGAGGTAATTTATTATTGCCTTTAGTATACAATGAGGTAGCTTGTGTACTAAAGGTACATTAAAAGGTTTGACTAATCTTTTGGTTATATACGTGATAGGAGCAGTGTCTCGTTCATCTCACATATTGTAGCACTGTTACTTAGCTGCTTTTAACATGTTGTTTTTCAGCTGTTGTCATTATTGTGTTTCATTGTATATCTATTTCTGCTTTGGTTTACCTGTGGTATTTGGACTCACACTGAAGTTGCTTGATCTCTTTTAAGATAGTCATAGTCAAGCCTGTTCCTATATTGTCTTCTCTGCCTCAGTAGATGCCATACAGAGCTGCTCCTCAGCCTTTTATTTTTTCCCTTAAAGTTTGTTTCGCTTTAAAACCTCTGCTCTCAAATTACAGCAGTCTGGTTCATTTGAGTCAATAATCCTCATTGTAATGTTAAGTTATTATTTGTAAGTGTAAGGATTTATAAAAGGATCAACTTTTGATGTATGGTGTATGCCAAAATAGCTTTGGCAAGTCCAGACGCAGTTCAGAGAGCCCAAAGGCTGTCATTTGAATCAGAGCTGTTGGTGAATTAAAACCTGAGAAACTTGAGATAAGCATGCCTAATTGCCTAAAAGAAACTCAACCAGAAAGTGTATTGTAGCTTGTTGATCTTATTTCTTTGAAAATTTAAAAGAATCTTCAAGAAATATGTGGGCTTCTTGGTTAGATTCTTGAAATGTGATCGTGGAACACAATTGTCATTTGGCACATTCCCAGAAATACACATCTTTGCATGAGGCACCTGGACATATGTGGCAGGTCTGGTAGAATCAGCTAATTAACAACACAGGCTTAAACAGGCACCTCATCTGGCAGTGCAGTTAGTTGCCTGATGGTGCTCAGCAGGATTTGGTAGTGCTTTTTATTTTTCTATCCTAATGGTCTGCTGCCCACCTAATTTTGCCTTATTGTCAGTCACTACTTACCACAGCTTGGGGCCCTCCCAGGAGGCTAAATTATTATCAAAGGATTAGGGAGATGTAGCCTTGCAGCTCTGACATTTCTGATTACTTGTCTATGCCAGAACACTAATTAGCTGTGACTAATTAAGAAAAATGTTCCTGCCATAGAAAACCATTTAAAAGAACTGAGAAGTAGAAAAGCAATTCAAAAGCTGAGCAGTGCTCAGATTTGCTGATGCTCTTTAGATTTCCACCAGAGCCTTAACTTACCTTTAATTGTGCTCAGAATTTAAAAAAAAGGAAATTCCAGATGCAAACTGACCAGACGTTTTTGCTTGAAAAGGAAAAAATAAATAAAAAGTTGATCACCTAAGCTCTCTTAACAATGGTAAAACTGTCTTTTATAAATGGAAGGTGTCACAACTTTCATTTTCACGGACAAATTTTTCTAAACACCAATTGCATAAATGTACATTCGCATTTATCCACCTGAGCCAGTAACAAAGGCTTAAGTCACTGAAGAAATTAGAACATTCTCTACTGATTTTACAAATGACTATTGAATTGATTATAAGGAACATGTTGAGCATTTTGAAAGTTAGTTAGCATGCTTTCATGTATCTTTCATCTTTAAGATGGTCTAGAAATTCTGACCTCTCTGTGTAGAGCTGTGACTTTGTATGCTTGCACTTCAACTGGTCACTGGTGCCTTGTTAATGGGAATGCCCAGGCTTCCCCTGAGACCAGCATTTCTATTGGTTGAGCACTGCAATGTTTTCATAGAACAGATAGCTGCTACTCTCCATCCCTTCCCTCCTAACTTCTTAAACAAATGGCATGTGTGGCTTTAAAGCCATTTTCTGTGCTGGCTTTTTGTATTCCTTCTCTGAACCACGCCTTCTGCAAGGTCAGCACCATTCACAAGTGGGTACAGTAGTGGCAGCCAGGTCACCAATGCTGAATAAATCCAAGTAAAGAAAAACTAAATCTGTGTAAGAAAAAAGCAAAACCATCCTTACATGTGATTCTTGAATGCATTGGCAGGAGACTATATAAAATAATTTTAAACTTTCTTATAAACACCTAACCTCTAAGAGAGAGCCCTCAATTTCCTGAGCTTAGCCAGCCCTAGATAACACATCATCTAAATTTTGCTATCATAATATGGATAAAATATTTCGTTTGGGTAAAAAAAAGTTCTCACTCCTACCTCACCTACATTCTTCATGCTGATTTTTAAACCCATTTCTCCTTTTTTGCCTCAGTGGAGAACAAAAGGCAGGTAGCCAGCATCCTCTAAGGATAATCCTTCCTAAATATGAAGACTGTTATTAAGGTACCTGTCATACTTGTCTACTCCAGGATAAATAATCCCTATTTGTTTAACTTCACTTCATAGGCCTATTTTCTAGCCCTTTAATCATCTTTGTGGCTGTCCTTTGAAACTTCTCAAAGTGTTCTCTCTCATGCTTAGGATTTAGAGTCAAGAATAGGATGCACTATTTGAATGTGGCTGAACAAGATTCTTTCAAGCCTTCTATTTATTCATTTTAATATATAACTTTCCTATACTTTTGCTCTACTGATCTCTTTACCTTTAGTTCCATATATTCCCTATAGTTGTTTTTGTTGACTTTTCTCTCAGTTGCTACATATCTTAAAGATAGGCAATAACCTGAGGTCAGCTGCTCAAGATCAGCCTGGCCAACATGCTGAAACCCCGTCTCTACTAAAAATACAAAAATTCGCTGGGTGTGAGAGCACACACCTGTAGTCTCAGCTACTCGGGAGTCTGAGGCAGGAGAATTGCTTGATCCTGGGAGGCGGAGGAGATTGTAGTAATCTGAGACCATGTCACTGCACTCCAGCCTTGGTGACAGAGCAAGATTCCATCTCAAAAACAATAAAAGGATAGGCAATAAATGTATAAATTTATTGATGTAGAGTATTTATCTTTGAGGCAGTAAAAGTACATGTTTATTGATGTAGAATATCCATTCTGTTGATGTTTTACATTGTAAGATCTAGAAAACAAACTCATCATTCAATTACTATGTGTAAAAATTGGTGAGGAATGTTGAGATTACGACATTAGGCCTTGGCTTTGCCCAAAGAGATGGTTATTTATGTCACAGTGACTCAGTAGGAATCTAGTGAGAATAGAAAGTTGAAACCCCTCCGATTAATTATTTATTCATTGAACCTATCAAACGTTTAACCTGTATTTATCAAACACACTTTGATAGAAGCTGGGAATACAGTATTAAACAAGGCAGACCAAGTCCTTGCCCCAAGGGCAAGGGTATTTTTGAAAATTTTTTATTTCCACATAAAATATTTTACTTTATCATCTACAGAATAGCTATCCACAATTTTTTTTTAATGGAAGCACTCTGGTGAACTAAAAGTCAATAATGTTTCAAAATAGATACTAGTAATTATCTATTAAATTATTTCTTTCTTTCTCCCTCTGCTTCAAATGGATGATTGTAAACTTGCTAAAAGTTTACAGCCAACACAAAGTTTGTATCCAGTTCTAGTGCCTGCATCAATTGACCTGACTAGGAGATAAGAGCACACTCCTGCTCTCTATTCTTCCTGGGTTCTTAGCTCAAAAGCCAGGCTTATATCAGCTCCCAGACAGGCTCTCCTATCCCTGCAGACAGAAGTCACCATTTCCACAGCAACAATATTTTTCTGCCTTTCTTTAAAAACAGCTCACAAAGCCAACAAGCATAGAAGGCACCCAGACATGTCACTTAGTAGTGAAAATACACAGGCAGCACAGCCAGCCATGCCTCCTAATACGTCCGACAGCCTCAGAATGGGTACCAGTAGACCTGAGCATGTGCTAGAGCAGCAGCTCCCTGCTTGAGGGACAGCCTCTGGAGGGCTGAGTACATCAACATCTGAACTCCTCATGTTAGCAGAGCTTTGAGAGAGAGCGAGAGAAAGAGAGAGAGAGAGAGAGAGAGAGTATGGATTCTCATATATGCACATAGATACGGAAGTTTATCAATGTATAGTACTTTCTCTTTTATTTCATTTATCACCTAAAATAAAATTAGACTGCCACATTTTAAGTACCGTTTGAGTCCTGTTCTGAAATTTTTTGGCCAAATGCAACTGTTTACTTTTCAGTGATTTCTACAGCTTTAACATGTATTAAATTATTTTTCTATTAATGAAATATGTGATTCAAGTCAACAATGAATCTGGCTCTGCTTTTCCTCTGTCCTTTGTTGAAAAGCTACCTGTGTACTATCATATATATATATATATATATATATATATATATATATATATATCATTTATATATATATAAAATTTTAAATTTACAAATATTTAAATGCATACAGTCCTTTCATGAAAATTGAATGCATGTTCTGTGCCAGACATTCTACTAAGGGCTGGAGATAGCAATACAAGTACGATTTAGTTAATGCCTTGTGTATACTCACAGCTGATTGAATGAGACATAAACTACATTGTGCAACACTTTTATAGACACCTCTGTAGAGTTCTAGGAGCAGAAAATAGGTGAGCCCCTAATTGTACCTAGTAAGAGATCGTATTGGCTAAAAAGCAGAGATAATGAATGGTTGAGCTGAGTCAGGCTAACACGAATCTGGCCAGCGGGGATGTAGTTGGGAATAAAGTCCAGACAGAGGAATGGGCATGCACAGAAACCAAAGGTATAGAGAAGCCTAGCATGTGTCACAGCTTCAGATGCGTCAGTTTGCTGAAAATGGTTCCTATGGGGGTACACCATGACTCAGAGACAGAAAGATAGCTGTCTACTCCCATCCTTAGGATACTCTTAATAAAAGATTTTGGAATGTTTCCCATTTTTATAAGGAAACTGAAGCAGAAGACCTGCTAACAGTTTACTCTCAGGCATGAGTTTTATCTCAAGACTAAATTGTAGCAGTTAATAGCAGTTCCAGGTGTCCAATATACTTTCATAAAAAATCCTACATTATTGATTTAAAATGTAATATTTACCAAAATTTTATATATTTTCAAAATAAGTTAACCAGATGAAAATGTTACACTGCCCAAACGAATCATTCCTAAAGGTGATGTCTGCACCCCAGACTAGTACACACACCATTATAACTGGATTTATCAATGAGCCAAACCATTAACCAGTCACTTCACTCAAAGATGAGCCAAACCAGTATGCATTACATCAAGGCCACTAAGGAAGGGAGGGGAGAACAACTGATTGTCTGAAATTTTCACTTCATAATTACTAGTCTTTTTAGTACTAGGAAAGGAGCCACAGAATAAACATACAGAGGCACTTGCCTACTTGATAATAAAGAACAGTATTTTTAAAATACTTTTCATGTAGTGTGAAGAAGGAGGTAGTATATTACTTTGAGGACATTTTGGAATAAAGGGTATTTTGGGAATGAGGGGAATTTTGGAAGTAGTTGTGAACTGAAAAGAGCTTGTGCAGCTCCTAATTTATGGAAATTGTCCTGTTATTTGAACTTATTGTTATATAACTGAAGAAGATCTGATTCATCTGGAAATATCTCAGTTATTATATTCACGTATGAGGAATTATGGAACTCCAAAGATAGTGAAGTTTTTTCAGCATTCGACAAGCATTTATTATGCACCTATTATATACCAGCCTTCCCCATGTTAGCACTTTTTACATTTTTTATTCTTTAATAGACTTGATACTCTTAATTTGCAAACTTCCTGATGGAGTTAAAAAATGAAAATTGCCCTAAATATGACTTTATTCAACATGAGAAAAAAAGAAAAAGCATGAATCACATAATTCTCTGTTCTGATTAAAAAGATAAAATAAATAAATAAAAAGATGATGAAGAAAGTCACATGTATATAGAGTTCCCTTATGGATGAACCAAGGATCTTCTTTCCACATTGCATTGTTTTGCTACAGTAGAACAAATATTTTCCAATGTTTTTAATCATTATGGTATACAGCACTTAAAAATGAATCTTAAGAGATATATGAGATGTAATACATAATAATCATTTGACTGGTTATCCTAATTGGGAGTATGATTCTTCAGAGAATTTATTTACATTGTATACTACATTATCGTATTTACAGATATGTTTAATCTTTAGAAATGTGGATTGCTTCAACTTGCAAAAAAAATGGAATGGGCTTTTTTGGAAATAATTAATAGGCATCTTCTCTATTTGTGCACAATTCTATGTTGTAGTGACTGTCAGTAAGGACCAAGAATGGTAACGATGCTTTTCCTAGTTTTCTGCTAGAAGTACCAAACTGCTCTTAAGAATCAAAGTTGTTATTGACAAAACAGAAATCCAGATGTCGTTCTAAAGAGAAGTGAAATAACACAGGAGTTATGAGAACAGACTCTGGAGCATAAATATAAAATATAAATCTTTACCCTACCACTTAAATCATACTTGTTGTATAAACTTGAATAAGTAAATAGCTTAATCTAAACTAAGTTTTGTACCTGTATAAACTCAGTTTCCAGATAAGCAAAATAGGAATAAGTACACCCACTTCATCAAGGTTGTCGTAAGAATTAAATAATTTTTCCCAGGCTGGAGTGCACTGGTGCGATCTCAGCTCACTGCAACCTCTGCCTCCCAGGTTCAAGTGATTCTCCTGCCTCAGCTTCCCAAGTAGCTGGGATTACAGGAACATGTCACCACACCAGCTAATTTTTTTTTCTATTTTTAATATAGATAGCGTTTCGCCATGTTGGCCAGGCTGGTCCCCAACTTCAGGCCTCAAGTTATCCACTCACCTCTGCCTCCCAAAGTGCTGGGATTACGAGTGTCAGCCACTGTACCAGCCTAAATCAAATTTTAATTAAATCACTTGAACTTCCTATGGAGGATAAAATAAGTATCAGATGCCTTAATAATTAGAATTTATAAAAATAATACTAATAAAAAACAGTATCTGTAATTCACAGGTCTTTTTAAATCTCATTCCTCAGTATACTTTATTGCTTCGTTTTTATGTCTGTACATTAAGAGGCAAGATGAATACATTAAAAGCATAACAGACAATAGAAAGTTCTAGAACTCTAGATGATTATTTCTGAAAAATAAAGCTGTATTGAAGCGACATATAAAAACAGAATGACATTTGGGTTTTTCTCTTCCATTCATTTTTACAAGAATCACAAGCCCATCATGCCTTTTCCTCTAAGGCATATTTAAACTCGCAGTATTTCTACAGAGCATTCAAATCTTAGTAGTTTAAAGCTAGATTCATATAATCTACCCCACATATTACAGATGAGAAAGCTGAGGCATAGAGAAAGTGCCTAACAGGCTCAATCAAGCAAATAGTAGCGTAAGACGAGCTAGCACTGCCTACCCTCACGGGGTCTGCATTTGTGTTCTTCTCTGGTGGGTTGACAGTCAGCCCACAGCTGCCATGTCCAGATGCAAGTCTCTTCTCTTCCCTCACCGTGAGTGCCTCTGGATCGAGCTGGGAATGTTGATTGGTGTAGGCTGGGTTCAACACTTCCTGTATTTTTAACCGTAATAGGCTGGTTTCAGTTTTCCTTAAATATAGCCCTTACTTCTATTCCAAGCCAGGAAAACATTCACACTTAAAACCTGCAAAATGCTTGTGCTTGTGGGTCTGGTTTTATGGAACCAGGTATGATAATTTCCGTGGGATGCCTTGAACAGGGTGGAAAACCCTTGACATTATTAGATTAAATTTACCATTAATATAACATTTGCATTTTAGTGTTTAGAAATGGGAAGTAAGTGAAACAGAGCCACAAATTTAGTTGCATTATTAAATCAATGTACTGTTGACAAAATGAACACTCAATGTTATAATGAAGCATTCATATTTACTTTTTAATATACTGGTGAAATTGTAGTGCATTCATGTTTCTAAATATTTTGTTGCTCTTTAAAACTACTAAATGATCCTAAAGGATGGCTCATATGTATCAAATTTATCAAAGCCTTCCAGCATTTAAAAAATATTGTTTGTTCTTTTATTTAACTTTACGTTTAAAAGGTACACATTTCCTAAGGTGAGAGTTTCTAGGCATTATTTCATTTTAACACAATGACTCAACTCTTTTCAAACATACAAATTCTTTTGAAAAAAAAAAAAAGAAATACATAATGTGGAAATTTAGCCATTTCATATCTTAATTCACTAAAATATGCTGGTTCTTTGGTTCTTTTTCTTTTCCTTTCTTTGTCACCTATTGAGACAAGCATAGCTGGAGAAGAATAAAAATACATCATCTAGTTGTACCAATTCATAATCAATAAAAAGCTAAACACTTGAGTAGAAAATATGTTACAGATTTGTGCCCTACCAAAGCAGCTATTTTTACCTTGCCATCATCATTAGAAGCCGCATTCTGACAAAAATCATTTGCTTGAAGCAGCCGTGATATATAAACCCTATGTGGTCTTGTGATTCAGATTTAGGAATATCAGCCTTGGAGGGTCTACAGGCATTGTGCATTAGTATGTATTGAGACCTCATTCCAGGTGGCAAGCAGCTGGACTTTTTAAAAATAAAACTTCCAAAATAAAGGTGAAGTGCTTATTTCCAGGCGATGCATGTTACATTTAATTTAATCATCCTCAAAATGTTATAAATTAGGCAAAAAGGAGAGTTGTGCATATTTAATATATTTGTTTTGTATTTCCACTAGTCAACAGAATAATGAAATTCCTTAACTACTTCTCTTTAACTTGCATGAAGAAAGCACGGTATGTTGCTAAATCTCTTTTCACCAGCTCTGCGGAGAAACAACTTTAATCCTTGTTAGAAAATTGCCGAGTCTGGGACTGACAAAGAGCTCATGCTTGTTCTATTGTTAGTGCTCCCCGGCCCCAAGAGCAGAGCCCTTTACAGCTGCGTGGATCCCGCCCGGCTCAGCTGCACTATTTAGGAGAGGAGGTTTGTCAATTTCTATTGACAATGGAAAGAGTTTTTCAGGGCCTGTAGCAGTGCTGACACAGTTGGGGATCAATGCCAGCCATTCAGACTGCACCCTCTTTCATTGCTTTGGTTTGTTAATTCAAGACTAAAGGTCCACTGAGGGGGTTCAGGGTGTTTAAGAAAGCTGATGAACTGTTTAAGAAAGCTGATGAACTGCAAGCGTTTATAGCCCTAGTGTGGCAATTTCCATAGTCAGTGGCAACTCCTGGCACTGAGGGAGCTGTGTCCTTGTTGACCCTCTTGTTATTAAAAATGCACAAGTGCTGCGCTTCTCAATATTTCAACACTCTTTCATTGTCAATACCACCTTCTGAGCCCTTCAGCTTGTTGCTTGCTCTAAAGATCTTCTTAGATTGGGTTTGAAAACTTCACCTTAAACACTAGATTAGACTGATGTTCTGTTTTCCGTGCTCCTGTTGATTTGTTGAACCTTCCCAGGGCTGGAAAGCAAGTAGCAGCTTGATGGGGAGACGGGCTGCTAATATGATTTACCAGTCTACAGTCATGCACAATAAGTGTGAATAAATACAGGGGTCTCACAGAGTCAACCCTAGCCTTTCCTTTTCTTCTATTTTTGCTTTAAAAGATATCTCAAGAAAATGAAGTGAATAACACATGCCCTTACAGGAGTTGAATGAACCACAAAAAGAAGAAAGAAAAAACCATATTTTTGCTAAAGCAGTAGGCTGCTGTCATGGATTGATGTAGAAAAAAATTGTAAAATATACACTTACTGCTTTATTCCTGTGTAGACCGAGGCAAAGAATAAAGCAGTAATGCCATACCCATACCTTCCGTGCTACCCTTCCTTTGCATCCCCTGAAGGGAAAAGTGAATGGTCAACCAAGTTGTTTTATAAAATTAACTTTTCCAAAGTGAAAAAGACACTTTCTAACATGCAGACTTTACTGCACATTCACGCTTTTCCAATTTTTCATTTGGTTTGGTTTGGTTTGGTTTGGTGGAGGGGGTTGAGGAATGAAGAGAACCTACCTTTGACCTTTTTCTCAGTGTGAGAAAATGGGACCTACCATATTCAGTACTCAAAATAACGACATATTAATTCCAGCACCAGAAATAAGAAAGTGCTAGAGGTTTCTCTTTGGTGGCTTTGTTTGTTTGTTTGTTTGTTTGAGGGGTGTGTGTGTGTGTGTGTGTTTTACTGTATAAAAGAAAGTAGTCAGTGGGATTTTTGTTGTTGTTAGCCTGTTCTTAGTGGCAGCAGATATTCTGAGCTAAGTTACTGCTTTTCCTTAGTCATTTGCTTTGTTTAGCTAAAATGCCTCTTGAAGATGCTTTGACTTAGGAATAAAAAATAAACATTCTTATTTGATAGAATATTTTTTCCTAGAGGCTTTTGCTTATAGAATGATTTATTGACCTTCAAAGTAAGATGATGATAAAGTAGCTTAAACCTTTTACTTAATAATAGTTCTCTTTTTCTGTTTTTACAGTAAACTTTAGATCATTTCACTCCCAAATTCTTTTTCACTAAAATTATCATTTTGGCATTGTATTAAATAAGTTATATATAAATGGTTTATGTCTTTTCAATTATCAGTTGATAAGTCTCATTATATGTAATGAGAAAGGGGAAATTAATTTTAAATTATATAAGGATTTTTAAAAACATACAGATGCATATAGAGTAATTATAAGAAAGTTTTCTCATTTCCCTCAAATTTGTACAACTTACCTTGAACACGGTAACTGCACAGTCTAACAGAGTGAGTAGTATGTTATGCTATATACTTCGTAAAATACATATGCTTTCTTCTATTTTTGCTTTAAAAGAGATATCTCAGGAAAATGATTTGAGTAATGCATTCCCTTACAGGAGTTGAATGAACCACAAAAAGAAGAAAGAAAAACCATTTTTTTGCTAAAGCAGTAGCTTTAAAGCAGTTGAAAAAAAGGAAAAAAATTCAACAAAAAAAGAAATATTTACTAGCCATTGCAAAATGACTATAATGTTTAAGAACCACTTCCATTATGACAATATTTTCACTTTCAAATTATCTAGAGTGTGGTGTGGGGGAAGGGCCTAAATTGAAGGTACTCATTCAATATCACCAATCCTTGTGAGTGTTTACCTGTATTAAAATAGAAATAAAGAAGCTGAAGCTATAAATAATTTGAAACAAGTATAGAATTTTATTTCAATAAAAGATTTTGAGATTTAACGTACCAGCAAAAGTATTGAATTTACTAGAAGTTTACTTTTTTGAGAATTTTGGAGAATGGGTGTCTTGTTTTATAAAACTTATTGCTGAAATTTTTAGATGTCCTGAATATTAAGAAGGTAATCATTAGGAAGGACCAATATTAGGTACAGGAATAATATATTTTTTAAGAAATCATAGTTCATCTCACATTTTAAAAACTTCAAGCTTTTATTTGTCCATTTGATTGTTATTATTTAGTAAATCGTTATCCATTTAAATTAACTTATGGTGTGCATTATATGTTCATTATACTAACAATAGAAAAAAGCATGGTAAAATATAAAATTTATTTCTTATTTTTACTTAAAGTACCATTTCTTATTAAACTAAATTGTATTGGAACAATATTGTTAAATATAAATCCAGATGAATTTCAGACTTGGATCCCTGAAAATTTATTTTAAAAATTGAATTTACTGTTTTATTATATTGAGAAAATATTCTTCTAAATTTGTTTTTCCATGTTTAAATTCTTAAGAACCTATACACACACATATGTGATCTGGACTGTCACTATGTTTGTGTATGCATGCAAGGCACAAAAATCTCCTGTTTTTCAAAAATTCTTTTGTCATTTCCTAAATGCTGAGTGGACATTGATATTTCTCACTGTTATCTGAATGAGTAGCATTATTCTTAGAGTGTTATCTACCTAGCTCTGAATCACTGTATCCCTTAAAAATGTCATCTGTAATGGCAGATTTTTTTTTTTGAAAATAGGAACAATTTTTTTTACTAGACTGACAGACATAGGAGCAGAAAATTGCATTAAAGAAGAATTTCAATTTTTCTCTCAAGAGGTTTGTAATAAACAGAAAATTTATGGACCCTCCAAAAACACAAAATGAAACACATCCTCTTCATTCATAATTTGGTCAACTGATAGCTATTTTGTGATTCTTACAAGAATCCAATCTTGATAATGTTCCCTCCTAAGATATCAATAAATCCTTATTTTGGGTGGTTTTAAAAGAGCTTGGTAAATGCTTAACTGATAAAGGTGTAATTGAGGATTACTGTTTAGAAAGTTGTTGATTTCTTTCTTTTTTTTTTTTTTTGCCATTGCTCCTTTAAAATGTAGTTTTTAGATATTGACTGCATGACTTATAGCATAACACATCTTTGTTTTGATTGTTACTTAACATGTAGGCTAATAGAAAATTTACCTTTGAAAATAATTTACCTCTTTTTTCTTGCTGCTTGGCTGCCCATTCAGTCCTATGACATGTATTTAGGATCCATTGTTGCCTACAAATTACAAAGCAAGCCACTAGGCTGCAAAGTGCAAAAACACTGTTTCCATGATATGTTACAGCTGAAAGACTATAATGTTAATTCGTTTAAAGAACAGCCTAGGTCAACTTAACAAAATTTCTAGCAAAGCATACAATTCTGTTAACAGGAAATTATAGCATTATTGACTTCAAGTGCTGATCTGTGGTCATTTCAGAGTGTTTCATTACCCCCTCATTACCGAATCTGTTAAATGAATACTGCAGAGGTTGTTTTCTCTTTTTTTTTTTTTTTTCTCCTCCCCTGTGCCCTAATTCTTCTTTCCAGCAATGGTACAGCAGTTCCATAAAAGTCATTTGCCTGTGGTTGACTGATAGACTAGACCTCCAGCTCCATATTTACCAGCTGAAGACGCTCATCAAGATTGTGAAGGTAAACAAAATGTATTTAGATATGAATTACCGACCAAGCTATAAGGAATAATGGCAAGATACTGACATACAAGAAAGCTGTATTTGATGAAACTAAAAAGCATCGCTTATTAGCAATGATGTGCTCCTGTTTACTTCCATTTTTAGTTAGATTACTAAATAAACATAAATTTATCTTTTTTACACTAATAAATGTTTGCTAGCAAATAATCACAGTTCGAGATTATATACACAGTTACCTGAATGAAGTAGGTTCACCGTAATTTTATGTTTATTTTCTTAAGCATATAAATGTTTTCTTGCAATACATGTCCTTCATATTAGGATCATATATCATTGTGAGGACTTTTGAACTATATTTGCCGGAAGAATAATGAGAGTCTTTGTTATTTTATTATATGCTGGTACAAAAGTAATACATTGTCATTGCCCAAATTCTTCTGGAAGCATACCTCTTCTTATATGTGAAAGGTAATCAGTTGGAGTGTTGGAGACCATCCAAAACTACTGGCATCTATGTCACTTAAGTTCAGCAAGGCCATTTTGACTTTAGCTCTTCAGGAGAGAAGCTAATAACTTACATGCTATATTTACTGTGTAAGATCTTTAATATATTTTGCAAAATTTTTCACACTTTAAAAATTCTGGTGGAAGCACAAAATTTACCCCAAGTGTAACCTTTTCTTAAAATTGGGACATAAATTTCACCTTATGGCAGAAAACATAACTCTAAGCTATTGAGAATCACCTATTTAAACAGAAGGTCTTTACTTCCATTTTAGTACCATTTATTAGTAGTACATATGTGCATATGTACCCACACCCATAATGTGTATACATGCATCTATGTGTATGTGTGTGTATATATGAGTATACACAGTAGTTTGCAAAGTGTTATTCCTGACCTACGATTATCATCATCACCTGGGAACCTGTTAGACCCACAGATTCTTGGGTCACACCCAGATTTACTAAATCAAAAACTCTAAGGGTGGAACCCAGTAATCTATAGATTAACAAGTCCTCCAGATGGTTCTAATACATGAAAACATGCTAAAGTTGTCAATGACCCACTGTGTTACATCATTAAAAGATGTTTCTAGCAGCATTAATATATTTTTGTTATTCGCTTGGTTCCTACAGTCTAATTAGAATACAAATTCTTTATGCCTGCTTGTTAATCTTGTTAGGTCCACAAATAGGAAATTCTGTTCCAAAGTCAGAAATTGGCAAATCTACTGGAGCATAGAACCAGACCTAAAATGTCACAATAATAGCAGTTATGACTAGTCATAAAAAGTAAAATTATGGCCACTCACAAAATTTTAATAGTATAGCTACACATTACATATCAATGGAGAAAATAACTTTGATCCAGAGCACTTCTTATTTGGTGTTATTTATTTTACAAAAAATCTGAAAGGACAATATGATAGGTTTATAATTGGCTTAGTTCTCCGTTGTTTCTTGTTTCTATAAACATGACTTGAAGAGCTTTGACTTAAAGATTCTTTTCCGAAAAAGAGAATCAGAATAATATATTTGCCTTCTAAATATAAATATGTATGTGTGTGTGTGTATATATATATACACACACAGTTGCACTCTATATGGTGATTAATATTAGGATTACCTGTTTATACTTCTAATAAACCATATTTTCAAGCTAATGCCTACTGTGTTCAGGATATCAGAAGTTACATATTCAGGTACCTGGTGTTAGCTGATAGATTATTAAGCTCTTTGTTTTTAGAACAAAAATCTGCATATTAGCCCATAATTTGTTTCTTTAAAAGTTATTACTCATATTCACACATCTTTATAGTTAAAGATCAAGCAAGAGTGAAATTTTTCCATTTTATCGAGGTATAATTGAAAAGTAAAAATTTTTATATACTCAAGATATACAGTGTCACTTAGTAATGTATACTTGAAATTTGCTAATAGATAAGTATTCTCACCAGTCAATATTTTAGCATAAAAGAACAAAAATTTTATGAATTATATAGTGACATTTTTATTGTACTGTAAGCCAGTGAGTATATCTTCTTTTAATATATTTTTCCTAATGATAGTCAATAGTTGACCAATAAATATGAAATTAAATTTCATGAATATGTTTGATTTTTCCATGCTTTAGTTTTTACAGGCAAGTCTCCAGTCTCAGCCAATGTGTTCTTGGGCTGATACATTTAATCAAGTCATAGGGCTCTATTTAATAATTAAAAATTATTTTCACAATAAAAATCAAAGTGATTTAATAATTTAATGTTCTAATTTTTTTTCTGCTTTGAATATAAACAGACTTTAGGTAATTTCATACATAGATTCATTCTTCTTCAGAACTTAACATGGTTTTGCTCATAATGATCACTTCCCAATGAATTTAAGAAGCTATTGAATAACACATATAGAAGATTGTGAAGACCCATAACCAGACTTTCCTTCCATTCAGATGACCCAGACTTGGCCTGAGTGGTACAGCAGAGTAGTGTCTCCTACTCAGGATCCAAACGACTTGACTCTAGCAGTCTAGTCCTTACTACTCACAGGGATTGCCATTATTCTATGCCCATGAAGACCTAGATGCCATCCAAACTTACATATGCTTTTTTTTTTTTGGTCTTTTTGTTTTTTTCCTTTTTGTGGAGAACAGGGTCTTGATATATCACCCAGGCAGGTCTCGAACTCCTGGGCCCAAGCTATCCTCCCACCTCTGCCTCCCTAAGAGCTGTGATTACAGGCGTGAGCCACAGTGCCTAGCCCAAAACTTATATAATAGCCAACTTTACCCTAAGCAAAGATACTTATATACTAATTGATACATTCATGTTGCCCACTAAGAAAAAAACAAATCCCAGTAAGAGTTACACAAAAAATTAAAGACTGAAATTATTTGTTAAGTTTTCACATCAGAATGGTTTATTTAAGGAGAGGTAAAGTAACACTCTCAAATAATCAAAATGGTTGTTACATTTGTGTTCTCCATAATGACCACATGACATTAAATGCAGTTAACATGCAAGAAAAAGTGAACAAAACCCTGTGGCAGGCATTTGTCTTAAGTAAGGGCCAACCAAACCTTTGTGGAAACCACAGAGAATGTCCAAGTGTCAGTAACATTGTATGAATTCTAAATAGAGAGAAAGAGATTGCAAGGATGTCTCTCTAGTAGCTCACCCAACTGGTTATTGCTTACTAATTGAGTAAGAAAGTAGTTTTAATTATATATAAATTGGAAAGGCTTCAGAACCGCAGATCCACAATTCAAATCTGTTCCAGCCAACTTATTGGTAATTAAGCTAAGTCAAAGAAAAGTCATTCCAATAAAATAAAGTTGAACTCACAAACTCAGTATATAATTGTCAGTGGAACAATAATGCTTTCTATTAGATACATCATCTGTAGATGAATATGTTTGACAGTTTTGATCTAATTACAAAAGAGTTATAGAAATAAACACAAATCTCTGTGGTAATAATGCCGTGTATATCAGTTTCCAGATTATCTAGACAAAACACCTTTCAGAGTAATCTCACTGGTTCTGATGCAAATTACCATGAGTTTTGGTGTAAGAGAGCACCTTAGTCATAATAATTTATGACTTATAATGTTCTTATTATGACAAAATCATACCCCACAAAATGAAATATATTCATTTGCTGTTTCCCTATTGAACTAACTCTGAACTTTTTCTCCTACTTTAAAAATCAATAATAAAATACCAGTCACGTTTAGTTGCAGAAAATTATATGTGAAGAAAATCGCACTTTAAAAAGTGAGCATAGCTGGGTACAGTGGCTCATGCCTGTAATGCCAACATTTTGGGAGGCCGAGGTGGGCAGATCACCTGAGGTCATGAGCTTGAGATTAGTCTGGCCAACACGGTGAAACCCCATCTCTACTAAAAATACAAAACTTAGCTGGGCATGGTGGTACATGCCTATAATCCCAGGAACTCGGGAGGCTGAGGTGGAGAATCACTTGAACTGAGGAGGCTGCAGTGAGCCAAGATCGTGTCACTGCACTCCAGCCTGGGTGACACAGCAAGACTCCATTTCAAAAAAGAAAAAAATGAACATGGCCAGGCACAGTGGCTCAGGCCTGTAGTCCCAGCACTTTGGGAGGCTGAGATGTGAAGCTCACTGGAGGCCAGGGGTTCAAGAGCAGCCTAGGCTGCATGGCAAGACCTTGTCTCTACAAAGAAAATTTAAAAGTTAGCCAAGCATGGTGGCACATACCTGTGGTCCCAGCTACTCAGGAGGCTAAGGTGGCAGGATTGCTTCAGCCTGAGAGGTCAAAGCTGCAATAAGCAATGATCACACTACTGTTTCCCAGCCTGGGTAACAGAGTGAGACCCTATCTTAATCAATCAATCAATGTAAACATAAGGCAAACTTTATAGATTAATATTTTAAGTGCCACAGAAAAATGTTCTTGGGTTTTGTTGTTTTGAACATCATTATAGAAACAATAACATGGTATTCTATTTTTGATATATAATACACCAAATTTTAATGTATTGTTTTAAGAAAAAAAAAAAAAAGTAAATACTTGTTTTACTGTCCCGTCTATGGAAGCTTTATGCCAGAATTTGGTACTTCACATCCCAAGGGAATTTCAAAAGAAAAGGGCAAAATTCATACTGACATTTAGATGTACACTAATTTTTACCCAGTAGTACATGTAAATAAATTTTATAATTCACTGAAATACTGAAAATGTGAACTGCTTTTACCGATAATAGGATTAATCCTCTTCTTCCACACAACTGCCCCCTAAAGTTAATGTATTTTATAAAATAAAATGTATTTTTCAGTATTAAAGGAAAGCCCCCTCAATTAAAAAAATAAAACTAAGAATGTCTTTATATTAAAAACTTACATAGGTACTTATTTTATTTTTGCTATAGGTTATTCAAAAGGTAAATTGTGTGCAATTAGTAATGTTTTGAGGGGAAAGCAAATTCATCTGATAGTCACAACATTTTGATCTATTCATAGTAATTGTTGTTTGAATAGTAATAGCCAAAGTCTGCCATTCCATTTACTCCCCAGAAATACACCAAGAAGGTGATTGGCATGGGCAGCCACATGAACCTGTCAGTGGACTCCCAAGATAATTTTTGAAATGCTAACTGATTTTATGTCTGTCTACGTACATATAAACTAAGTTATCTAAGCAAATTTTATCTTCTTTCTTCAGAAAACCTACAGGGACTTCCGATTGCAGGGTGTGTTGGAAGGAACACTGAACAGTAAGACTTATGATACCGTGCACAGACGTTTAACAGTAGAGGAGGCCACAGCCTCTGTTTCAGAAGGAGGGGGACTTCAGGGCATTACTATGAAAGACAGTGATGAAGAAGAAGAAGGCTGATAACACACAGCTTTGCAGAAGGAAGGAAGACCTTGGTTGACATTATTTTTTATTTTTATTTTTTTAACCTTGTCCTTGTAATTACATTCATTGCTTGTTTAGGCCAAATAAAAATGCTTGTATTTCTTTAAAAAATAAAACCAAATGTAGAGTACAAGGGGAAATGCAAAGTTTTTTGTGTTTTGTTTTGTTTTGTTTTGTTTTTTGTTTTGTTTGGAGAAGAGCATCCTCTTTAGTGTAGCTTGACCTAAAAATGAACCTCGGCTCTGCTTATGATTGGAATATGAACTTTTTTAAAAAAGAAGATTTGAGCATTTTTCTGTAATCACATCAAAATGATGTTTTCTGTGTAAAATGAGATACATATTTCTCATAATGCAGCATTGTGATAAGTCACCTCCAATCACTGCACCAACTCTATCGTATCTTGTTAAAATGTTGTGTACCTTACAGAGTATAATTTATGTGCCAGGTTTGTTTTGTACTTAATTTGCCATTGTTGTGATGTATATAAAATCTTTAATCATGGTTCTTAGTACTTCGAATTGACCTACAGGTATATTCCTGGGCTGAAAGGATTGCCAAACCCAAAAATAGACTAGATTCTCCAGTGGGTTTGTGTCTTTGTTCCATTCTCAACATTTCTTCTTTCAACCATAAGTAATCCCCAGATGTGGGGTAGCAAGTGTGCCTCTGTCAAGATACCGTATTCTCCTACTCCCTAAGTATAACAGCTTGCAGGCAATAAAAATCTATTTGGTCATAACTACTTCTGTATTTATTAGAATTATATAGAGTAAATGCAGTAAAAGATGTTTGCAGTGTTTCAGACATCCCAACTATCTGACTCTGTGTTTTTGTTTCTTGTATTTTTGTAGTATTTTATTTTTAATCAAATGAGTAAAAAAATAATAACACTGTACTTTGTACCTAATAGGCACACACATTGTTAAAAGAATTACTATGACAGCTTATTTCCATAGCAGAGGAAATGTGTATTTCATACTCACATATTATTAGTTAATATTAGTAATCAATGTTAACTAATAATTAGTAATATTAGTAATGTTAACTAGTATTTGGCATTAGTAGTGGTTGTTCCCGCAAAATATTTTCTTGCTAGCATTTTGAGAGATAATTGTATTATGTTTTGTAAGTGCTCTATGAATTATTTTTGTAATATTTCCTAAAATATATTGGCAGATTGTGCTACTGCATGTATTAATAAGTAATTTTTAAATGAAGTCAGTTAATGCAAAATAAGTGGAGGTATCCCTGAATTTATGAAAATGTTTGTTCTGAAACTATAGAAATGAAGCAACGTGGACCTCCAGATTTGTTCTCCCATGGTGTAATAAGTGGTCACTAGGTACCTAGACTAGGCTTAAAAATCTGTTTAATCCACAGTTACTATTTAGCATTGTTTTGGCTCATTTTCTGGGCTCTAGGGGTAAGATAACAAGCACAAGGAAATTTTTTTCTTTTTCCTGGATTAGATACTCTACCAACTAATACTTCTGAAAGGCTGTTTGTCTGTGAATGTTCTCCCTCCTTTTCCTCTCTATCCACGCACTGAATACCCTTTTCTCCAAACCCTCAAATGTGCAGTCACACTATCCCAAACTCTCCAATGGCACCCTCCTCGAGCTTGCTGTTCCACCACAGATTGCTCTGTGCTTGGTAATTACCCACCCTTCTTTTTCTTTCAATAAAATTTCCATTTCCTTGATATAATTCATCTCCAAATAATGGATCTATTTTGTTTTGAAGTGTGACTGATGACCTCAACTGTATTAAAAGTCTTCCTCTTTAAAGGAAAGTGTATTTACTCTAAGAAATGATAGCTGATGGAATTCAGAAATGAACAGATGGTACAGGGGAAGGTATTTGGGGCCTGGAGGTTCTTACTGCTGACCTGGCCTGTTTAACCCACCCCTTGGCCCACTTGGCTGATCAGCCCCTTTGAGGATCTTTCCAGATTTTTATGTTATCTGCTCCTTCCCTTCTACACCCAGGAGATTTCTAAAAGCTCATCCCTACTCTTCACTCCCAGTAGCCTCCAAAGCAAAGGCAATTGCAGTCAGAGGCAGGTAGTGGAGCTACTGGTATCCTTATGAGAAACTCCAGGACCAACCTTTCAGCCATAAAAAGGTGTATGAGAAAAAATCATAAAGTATCTGAAAAAGAATGAAAAGTGGTTTTTAAGTTTTTGCCCCAAACTAACTGCACATTGCAACTAATTGCAAAGTGCTTTAAATTACTTAATTGTTCATTGGTGTGTATAACTATTAGGATGAACACCCAAGCATCTGTCTATTAAAGGATGTCTTATGTGGTGTTACTCTTCTCAAAGTATTATTTTTTAAGAAAATGAATTTAGTCAAAAGCCTAACAGCTCTTGCAAAATTTTCTAAGTGAAACTTAATTTTAACTAAAAAGAAATAGCGATACCAGTCTAAATGATTTGGGAAAGGGACAAAGAGGTACATTCTCTGGACAGTGTGCTTAGCGTTACAGGAGATAGTAACTACCACCGTCTAACATCCAACCGGAATCGGTTTGTTAAATTATGTCTAGAAGGAAAATTTCCTCAAACACTTGGGAGAAAAAATAATAATGCCTATTCCCGGAAAAGGAAAGAACCATGCAGAGCTTAATGTAAACCTCTGGGCTCCATCAGTGGGTCGTTCTTGAATTTACTGATTTTTCCACTTGAATTCCCTTTAGTCCTTGCTCATTGTCCCTTTCTTAGAAGGGAGTTCCCGCTTTTGCAGTAAACGCCGGTGCAAAGCGTCTACGTGTTGCCATCCCGCCACCCAGGGTCACAGCCTGGCCTGGCCTGGCCTTGCGCCGCCCTTCGCCCACAGCCACCGGCAGTGAGAGGGTCCACTCTCTCCTTGAAGCTGCGCTTGAGTGGGAAATAAGTTCACTCAGCCGCGCTCGGAGATCCCCGAAGCCCCTTTGCGCTGCCGCGGTCTGCCTCCAGAGAGGGGCTGGGTACAGTGAGCGTGGGGACGGAGCGCGCGGCGAGTTCACAGGACCCCCCCGGGCCCCCGAGCAGGGACCTGGCCTTCTGATCTCCGCCAGCCTGCGTGGAAGGACCCGTGGGGGCAGATTAGCGCAAGAGCTTGGTCGGTTTTATTTCTTATTGCCAAAACAGAAAATGTAAATTTCCGGGTCCGGGTCCTTAAAGGGAGGTGATGATCGATGTTCCGGAGAGATGATCACGCGCTGCGGGGCATCTGCGCACCGGGGTAGCAGCCCAGCCGGGCAGCTTTCGCTCTGCGCCTCTGGGCTCTCAGCAACTCCAAGCCCCCGCCACGGCCCCGCGCCATCCACCCCACTTTTGTGCAGAAGTTGGAGGCCTGGCCTATGGGATTTCCTGGTGGTCGGTGCTCATCCAGTCTTTACATAGAGTTCCCCCCACGACCCACACTGCTACCCTGTGCCCTTACTATGCAGAGAAACGAAATGGCTAATGCGGCTCCTTTTCCCTTCAAGTCCTGCTCGAAGTAACCTTGGAGGAAGACCCGAGACCCATCCTCCCCCCGCCTCCCCCGCCCACCCCCGACTTTGCTGCAGATGGAGTCGTGTCCACAGGCCTGGGCAGCCGGCAGTCGTGGAAGGGATTGAGAGCAGCGAAGCACGCGAGGCGCGTGGCTGAACAAGTGCCCCAGCAGGAGCTCAGGGCGAGCCTTTCTCTGGGTTACCCCAGCTTCGGACTGAAGATGAGAGGCAGGGCTGCCTTAAGCTGTCCTCCTTTGTGACATTGAGTAAGATATTAAGAGAGTAGAGGCGGGAGCAAAGCTCTGAACCTGGGTTCTCTGGTTGACCAGAGAGTCAACCGCTCATTTGCTTTCAGGGAGTAGTCACTGGAGTGCGAGCATGTGCCACAGAGAAATGAGGGGTTAAGGGAAGAATTTAATCTGTTTCCTAAGTGAAGAAGACCTCCGATTTTACTACCCAGATTTGGATGTACCTGACAGCAGCTTGGACAACCGCAGAGCCCCGAGCCTGCAGTCAGAAAAATCTGAGTGTAGATACTAACAGCTACATCTCTTCCCCAAATCTGAGCCCTGTGGACTTTGACAAGTTACTTAACCTCTCTGTAAAATGAGCACTTCATAAGGAAGGTTGCTGGAAGGATTAGAGACATAAGTAGTGGCCATTATTAACTATTTCTTTCATTTTTTATTTTTATTTTTATTTTTATTTATTTATTTAGAGACAGAGTCTCGCTCTATCGCCCAGGCCGGATTGCAGTGGCGCGATCTCGGCTCACTGCAACCTCCGCCTCCCGGGTTCAAGCGAGTCTCCTGCCTCAGTCTCTCTAGCAGCTGGGATTATAGGCATGTGCTATCGTGCCCAGCTAATTTTTGTATTTTCAGTAGAAACAGGGTTTCATCATGTCGATCAGGATGATCTATATCTCTTGATCTCTTGATCCTCCCGCCTCGGTCTCCCAAAGTGCTGGGATTACAGGCGTGAGCCACCGCGACCGGCCAACTATTTCAACTACTTTTTCTGTATGAATGGATTCGAAAGATCGTGGGAGGCTTGCCTCTGCCAACATGCACCACGAATCTCACCAGCCATTCCCTCTGGGGTTGGCACAGGGTCCTTTTGGATCACACGCAGCTCTGAGGATCTTCAGCCTAGCCCCTGAACTGTCTGTGAACTGGCTAGAATTGTCCCGTTCTCTGG
Organism: Saimiri boliviensis; assembly: GCF_048565385.1. Taxonomy (NCBI): domain Eukaryota; kingdom Metazoa; phylum Chordata; class Mammalia; order Primates; family Cebidae; genus Saimiri; species Saimiri boliviensis. The sequence continues at coordinate 34,709,155 of NC_133458.1, forward strand.
TTATATATGTGGCCAGCCCAATGGGAGGAGGAGACAGGGAGGAGCAAGCCAACTCTGGTCTCAGAAAGGGCCAGCATCGCTAACAGCAGCCCCTGGAGCTGCGGGCTGGGAAAGGAGGTAGCTGGAGATGTGTTACTGAGTCCACTTGGAGATGATATTGGTCAGGGGCTCTGAAATGGGACGGGGATGATCCAGGAGGTGCCAGTCTGCAAGCCGGGAATCTCAGGCCTCGGCTGCTGTAGCCAGTAGGTTGAGTTCAAGGGAATTTCAGATGCAAATGGTGTTCATTAGTATTTTCCAAGGCTTAAGAGAAACCTAGAACGATGTCCTGCGTCCCAAATCAGGAATGCAACAGAAGGATGCGCTTGCAAACTGCAAGCGGAACCGAGAGAGAAAGGCAGAGCGGGCCACACGCTTCAAGGTGGCCCCAGCTACTGCAACGAAGCAAAAAGAGAGTGCAGGCGCTTAGGGCGACAGCCAGCACCGAGCCCTGCCTGGAATTGCTGGACTGCAAAACTAGGCTCCCAGGAAAACTTGAGCAACGCGGTGGCACAGGGTGGGGCAAGGGCGCGCCCCCGGATCACAACCCAACACCTCAATGGCACGGGAGACGCGCGCCCCGGCGGCCCCGGGGTCCAGCTCGCTGTGGCCTTGGGGAGGTAGGAACTGAGCACTCGGGAAGGGGGAAGAGACGGTGCTCGGCATTAAGCTGGGACTGGAGCCGCTTTTTTAACCGACTGGTGGTCTCCATCCTAGTCATTTCTTTAGAGTAGCCGGCGGCAGCTTCTGAATCCTAGACCCAGTGACTCAATATGATGACGTCTTTTCTCTCCCTGTACTTAGCAATTTTACAGTGAAGATGGTTATATTTGTGTGCCTTTTTTAAAAAAAAAATAATAATAATAACCCTATTCTAGACTTGTCCCCAATCTCTGTCTACCTTGACTCTCCCTAGGATCAATGATTCTCACATCAAGAGGAAGTGAAGAGTTGATTTCAAGAACCATCAGACAAGGCAGTTACTCTTCCTATAACCCTGGCCTAGGGTTGTTATAGAGCCCCTACTCATAGATGACATCAATATTTTTCCCTGTGCAAAAATTTGAAGTGGACGCCAAATTCTTTTCTACTCTAAATCCCTGCTTTCCCCTTTAGCACTACCTCTCTCTTCTCTCCCTACAAATAACATCTCCTTTGGGTCTCCTTTAAAAGAAAGGAGATCTGATTAAATGCTGAAGAAATGCTAAAGTTTATACTGTAGGGCATTTCCTTAATATGCCAAGGAAGCAAAACCAATTGTAATGGAAGGAGATTTTGGTAGGGAGGTAGATGTTTCAGTAAAAAAAATTACATAGTAAAAGGTCAGAACCTAACAAGACTAAACCTCAAAAAGTAGAAAGTGAAACATGAAAAGGCCAACTGAGCCAGTAGATTGTGGGAGAGTAGGGCTTTCGATAGGTCCTGCCTGCTGGATGATTTTAATAATTTTTAAAAACAACTTCAAAGTTGCTATATTGAAGAAGCTTATTCATTGTCATTTATTCGAACTCGTTTCTTTCACTACTTCATGTGATTACTAGGTGTGTTCTTCCCTAAAATTAGAATGGTCTATGGAAAGTTGAATTATTTTACAAACACATAACCACTTCTTAAGAAATGAAATCTGCTTTAATCAAACTGGGATTTTTTTTTTTTTTTTTTTTGACAAGCTTTTGTCAAGGTTAATTCCTGAATCTACAGAATAAAGTGCTCCCCGGGCACACAGTACTGAAGGTGGGATAGCAGACGTCTAAGGACAAGAAAAGTACTTGATGTTGTGAAAAATACATAGCAAATATTCCTGTGTCTACTGTAACATTTTCACGTAATTAACCTGAAGTCTATCATTAAGCAGAGGAACTGTTTTTAAATACAGTTGTCTGAATAATATTTTTAAAAATTTTTACAGCTAACTTTTTAATAAGGTGATAACTTTTCATAGGTAAAGTGATTTTATTTTAAAATCTCTTTTCAATGCCAACTGAAATGAGATTTTAAATAAAGAATGAAGAGGGCTTCTTTCCTGAATGAAGAGGGCTCTGATTTAGTCCCATTTTACAGAAAAACAAAGCAAAGGGGAACCTCCACTATCCACTGCTGAACAAGGAGTTCACCAGCTGTGTGGCCTTCCTCAGCTTGGGGTACTTGGGCTGGAAGGCCAAGACAGCACCAGAAACTAGCAACATTTATTCTAGTGCTCAAAATGTCTGAGACAAATTGGCCTTCTGAGTATTTATGAAGACCTTTCTCAGAAAGGAGGGCCAATAGCTCTCAATATCAACAGCTAATTGAATAATCCAGCTTTAAATAGATACTGAGGAACAGGGTGGAGAAAGGGAATATATTTTATCCTTGATCAGGGCAGCAATATTAATGGTGAGGTGGGGGCAGAATAGATAGCATATTTTTTGGAAAAAAGTTCAGATTTTCTCATCTTAAGTTCTTACCTATATGTCTTAGTTAAAATATTTAGAAGTGTATTTAAAATAACTGCAAACTACTGATGGATTAAATGTTAGAAAATATGATCAACTTTGGGCATGAATTTCGCAGAGAAATGGGAGCCCAAAAAAGCTAAAATTCAGTAGGCAAAGAATTGAAAAACCTGTTTTCCATTTCTGACTTGCAGCCACAACTACTTCCATAATGAAACAATAAAAGTGACGGACTCAATTGCGCACCCACCATGGTGCCCTTAAGCTTTCCAAGCGATTATGGGTCAGGCTTGCTTGGAGGAGGCACAGTGAAGAAGACCAAAGGGCACCTGAACCTCTGCCCCTCTCAGCTAAAATAAGGGGATACTGGGATCCTACCATCCCTGCCCCTGGCTTTCCTTTTGCCCTGTATTCCACGGGAGGCAGGAGGTGGGGAGTGGGGTGGGGAAGAACTGCAAATGGAGCTCCAAAATTTGAATTACTGGTGGACTCTGGAATCTGGAGTTCAAATGTGGGAGGAAGGGATTGAGGGGATTCAAAAAGCAGCTACAGCCACTGCATGTATTTTTCTGCTACCGTATTTTACTTTCCCATCCTCTATTTGATTTGGCAAGTAGGAGCTGAGTTGACAGCAGGGTCTCTCTTTCAGTAGACATTGTGGCCTTCACTTATTTAGGGAAATAATAAATTGGCGTTTCCTATTAAAGGGCAATGACTTTGCTTTTAAAATGAAATGCTCATGCCAATCAAATAAAAAGGAAATAGATAATTTGGAGAATTAAGGACCCCAATTATTACCATGCCTGAGCCTTTTGTACACAGCATATGCTCTTAAGTTTTAAAAAAATCCTTCACCATTATTCCAAATCTAAATCAGCATCATTAAAGCCAATTTATCTTTCTCTCCCTCTTTTCCTCTCATTTCAACAATGGTGTGAGAGTTCAGATATTCTCCGTCGTGAATAAAAAGCTCTGGAAATCAGCTAATGTGCCAACACCGGGAACATATCCAGGCCCATGGTGTGAAAATGAAATATGTGCTGTTGAATTATTATTTTTGTCCTTTAGGTTTACATCTACACCCTTGTATTATGTAAATTTCTGAGAAGCTGTGAATCACAAGGTTAGGTAAAGGAGGGTCCCCGCCCAATCCGCTCAACTTTCCCCCCTCCCCATTCGTCTTCTAAAGCAACAGGAGCCGACCTCATTTAATCTTTGAATGATTCTCAGCCTCGTTCCTTTCTTTTTCCGGCTTTTTACCCGAGACCCGACTTCCCTTCCCAACCTCGGCCGGAGGCGCCGGCTGCAGCCCCGGGGGCCGCAGCTGGCCACGGTCGTGACGTCATCCGCTCGGCCCCTCGGGTCACCGCGGCCGCGGGACGCAGTTCGCGAGCTGCCAGCGCCAACACCCGCGCGGAGTGCTTAACGCTTCGCGTTGTTTCCAGGAGCCTTTTCCTCTATGTGGGACTGCGGAGAAACTATGAGGGCAGCCCCACTGTACGTGAAATTCAAAGAATTAACTGAACTTGAATTAGGAGATAGTGGAGAGAGAGAGACAGACAGAGAGAGAGAGAGAGAGAGAGAGAGAGAGAGAGAGAGAGAGAGAGAGAGAGATCCTTCCGAATTAAAGTGAGAAGACAATAACATTTAAAACGCTAATAAGATTCCTTAATGATGGATGAAGCCTCTTCCTGTAGTTTTCTCGGAGTGGATCTTAGAGCTCAACTCTTGAAACGTGCGCAAGGCATGTAGAATCTGGTCTCAGAGAGGCCTAAGGGCACGAAGGGAGGAAACAGAACAGCATCCACTTCCACCAAGAAAAGAGGGCCTGCTGGTGGCTGTTTCCTCTTTTATAGAGGCTGTTGAGGCCGTCAGGAGGTGGCCATGGGGTATCAGCCTCTTTAGACAGCCATGAAATCTTTTAGAGGAGATGCCGGGCTTAACTAGGAGAACTCAAGAATAAAAGGACAAATTGCAGAGTGAAGCCACAGAAGGGAAGGTAGGCCTTTCTGTTAAGGTCTTAAAACAGGAGAATCTAGTTAGAAAATTCTCTTTGCTCTGAGACCATCAAGAGTCTCTACTCTTAAGCACAGGCCAAACGGCTTCAAAGGGGGGATGCTCGGCGGAAGGAGGTCGACTAAAAAATACGTGAAAGGTTTTTGAAAGAGATACTCAGAGATGCTCCCGAGACATTCTAAAAATTTGATTTAAGAATGTATTTTCCGGGAAACTGAAAATGACAGGCAAACCTAGTAAAAAGATGCTCCAGTTCCTTCTTAGGTATGCCACACCCCCGGGCCTGTTTTCTTTCACCTTGCATCTAGATTAAATGACCCTTCAATTACACCCTCAGTCGTCAAAGCAAGTCTATTAGCGAATGCCTGTTCAAAAACTTTTCATCCAGGAGCTCTCCACCATCTGTTACGCGGTCTCTTAAACCGGATCCGGCGCCCCCTCCCTTGCCATCTCCCAGCCTTGGCGGGGGATGGAGCCGCCCCAGGACCCGCGGGGATGCAGAGGAGAAGGGGAGGAGCGCGATCGCGCCGGGGATGGGTTTCCGGGCCGGCCGGGGCCGTGGTGGTCCAGAGGCCCGAGGTCGGCGGGACCTGATCGAAGGCAGCGCCGAGCCGACCGACCCCGGGAGCCGGACGCTTGGGAGACCAAGTCCGGCCGCGGCGCCCGGTCGCTGAAGTTGAGCCCCAACTCCCAGCCGTCTCCAAGCCTCTCGAGCCACCGCTCCCGGCCCCTCCGAGGGAGTCTCACCGACGTCGGTGGCCCTCGGCCTTGCCAACGTCATTTTAACTGTTTGGAACTCGTAAGCAAGAACCTAGAAATGGAGAGCCCGGCCGGGGAGTTTTCAGCTTTTCTGTTTCTCTTCGGGCTTCTATTCAAATGGCTCTGCGTTGGCCACCGAATCCCGAATGAGGCGGGGCGCCTCTGCCCCTACGCCAGCGGCGGGAACTCGGTTCCCCTGGGCAGCCGGGGCCAGGGGGCACCGAGGCCGCGGCGATAATGAAGGCTCAGACGGCCAAGGCCAGCGGGTCGGCGCTGGGCGCTCCGGGCTGGAGTGGCCACCGGCCGGAGTTCAGGAGGTAACTGAATTTATAAGCGGTTCTTAGAGATTTCTGGGTCAAGGATTTTTTTATTTATCTCTATTGCTTCTCCATTTCTCTAAGCTCGTTCTCTGGTCTGTGTTATTTGAATTTCTATTATCGACTTATTTCATGGGATCACTTAAGAAAGGTTGAAAATAACATCAAAACTGCTTTAAACCTCGTGGGTAGTATGAAGGAAAGAGACGAACTGTGTCTTGAATATGATTGTTTTGTGAGTTTTTTTTTTTTTTTTAATTTTGACTACAAACACAAAATGTCTTTAAAATTGTCTAGGAACTGCTGCAAAACGCTAATCAACCAAGTGCAGGAAAACAGCTTTTTCTATCACTGGAGGCAAGTCTTTCAGTGTAGAGCAATAGAGCATGTTTGTACTGTCTTCTAAATGTTCACCTTCCAGACTTCAGTAACACCCTTGTAAGTGACAAGAGAAACTTTGCTGGGTTTTATTGCTTGGTGTTGTTGCTCCACAGAAAGGGTTGTAGAAACTGGGTGACTTGGCTTATAAACTTCTTTTTCCATCAGGTCCAGCCCTGAGTCGTTGCCTCTCAATCTGGAGGGACACACCTCACAGGCCTGTGGGAATGGGTGAGAAAAACCTCAGCATTAGTGGAGGGTTAGAAACAAACTGAGCCCAAGTAATCGCTGTCTGTATTGCCTGCCGCCTCATTAACAGCTCTCGCATTTGAGCTCTTCATTTTCTTTCACAAACTGATTTGCTATGTAAATTCTGTTTTGAGAGAAATAATTTCACTGGGTTTAAATGAAATCCTAATATGAAACAAAGGTCTAGAGACAAACAACAACCCGCCCTCCCACTTCTTCCTTAAAAGAGAGGAGGTCTCTGTGAGTTAACCAACACTTCCCACACTTATAACCTGTGATAGTAGCCTTCACCGCCTTTTAGGAAATTAGCAAGAATTCTTTATTTGCTACCAAACGAACTAAAAGCACATTGGTAGCCTTAAATTTGAACTTGTTGCAAATATGTTTCCTAATATGCTGGAAAGTTAGTTCCCATCACAGAGTGAGTAGTCTGAGGCACTCAAAAACTCTCTCCTTGAACCTTATAGACCCTTGCTATTTGTGTCCCTCCCATCACCCTCCCTCCATGACACACCAAAAGAAATAACAAAAGACCTTCCAGAGATTTGGACTATGAGCAGAAAATGTAGAGGAATTTAAAAATGTGTTTTTCCTTCTAGAAGGACAGTACATTGCCTTTGGTGCTGTGTATTAAACAGGAAAAAGTGTAGATGTGCTTGAACATCAGGGCTGGGGTATGGGGTGATGTCAGAATATCAATAATGTCTTCGTCTCTCCTCCCAACAAGCTAAAGCAAAGAGAAAGCCGACTGTTGTTCTTGGTGAAGAGGCTGGGGGTCAGAGATGTTGAACAGGCTTGAAAACTCTAAAAACATGATCAGGGACAAGTCCATGAACTAGGCAGAAGGTGGAATTAGTTATAATATTTCCCAATCCATTTTTAATTAGAAAAATTCAATAGTATTTTGTGACATATCAAGGAAGAAGAGATTAGAGATTATGGCTTATTTGGTAATGTATGGCTCTATATCTTATTACCCTTTATTTTGAATTGCAGTAACCATAGCCAGAAACTGCATTTTCTTGTGATAGAAACTTCAGCAAAAAGCTTGTGAAAATTACTCGTATTTTTTAGTGATAGAAAGAACCCTGTTTAAAAAGTATTGAAGTCAAAATTAGGTTCTTAGAAAAGCAAAATTTTAAATTATTTTAGAAGAGTAGCACTTTTTTCTTATTTTTAAATATATATCTTAATCCAGAGTTTGTTATCTGGCCTCGTTATATCATGAACTGTTGTGATTTCCTCGGGATATTTCATAGAGGACAAACCATATACTTAAACTTGCTTTCCATCAGGATTTGAGGTTATAAATACTGCCTTTCCGTGGATGAAAAGTGGAGGCACACTTAATCATCAGCTCTCAACAAAAAAGAGGGATTATAGGATTCTCGAAAATCCAAAGAAACTATAAGTTTCTATTTTGCCATTAACAAAACAAACAAGGCTCCTTTGCATTCTTTTTAGTAAATTAAAAAATACGCGTGTTGAATTGTTTTGAAAGCTTCCCAATTTGCTGAAGATACTCTGCTTTTATTGCCTTTTCTGTAATTTTCAGATATATTTTGGAAATAAAGTACTGGACAGATTGGACAGTAAGATAGAAACCGTTTCTGAGTACATTTTGTGTTTTAAGACAATTCTTATTTAATATAGTATTACTAATTAACACGTGTTTGTGGTTTGGTTTTGAATGGAAAAATTAACAAATGATGGATATCAAGGCCTGGAGTTGCAAAGCACCTTTTCAGTCTTTAGATTAGTTAACTCAAGGCTATCTTAAAGGAAGAGCATAGTTGATGCTTTGCCATATTTGTGTTAACTCAAATGACCATTTTCAAACACTTGCCAAAAGGGCGAATCCTGGAAAGACCAGTGAAAAGCAAACGGTTAAATATAAACTATCCAAAGCATGCATACCTCTTAGCACTTTTTTTTTTCCTTTTTAGTTTGGTATACCCCAAAGGAGAAATTTACTCTTAACTGCAAAAGAGCTCAAATAAAAGCTCTTTTGCAGTTAAGGAGAGGGGAGGAGGAGGAGAAGGGGAGAGGGAGGGACACACCATAAATGTAAAACAAACTGGTGGCATTCAGTCAAGAAGGCAGGTAAGGCTCCAAAGGCCGGCGAATTGTGGACAAGTCATCTGGACTCTCCAAAGCCTTCTGGAGCCGGGCTGTTTCGCGCTTCTTTGCTTTTTCGTTTCAACCTAGCCCTTTGACGGAGGAGTGCAGCAGGAGGGGAATTTTCGCTGTTGGGAAGTGGCAGGTAGGAAAAGGAATCTGATCCGGCCCGAAAGTCAGCAATTAAAGTCTTAACTGCGACCCATCTGTCGTGGGACAGAGACCTCCCCACACCCGCTTTGCTCCAGCAAAGCCGGTCCCGCGCCCTTTGAGCAGGGAAAAGGAGGAGCCTGGTTCTGCGGCCTCAACAGCAAAAGGAAAGAAATTTTCCAGTGTTGACCGATACTGAGTGTCTGCGCCCCCAAAGACAACTCCGAAGCGCCTCTCGGGGGTGTGGCGACTCTTCGCTTGCTCTGCGCGGGTGCTCTGCCCCGCGGCCCCAGCAAAAGGAAAGAAAACGTGCAGCCTGGACGAATCCCCAGTAGCTGCACGCGGACCAAGGACCGCTCCAAAGCGACACCCTGGCGTGTAGCACCTCTTTGCCTGCTCCGCCCGAGTGCTCTGCGATCGCCTCCTACCCTTCTCTGCTTCCTCAGTTGTCCCATCCTAAAGCCACCTCGAGACCTGAGACGAGGCACTCCCAGGCCTAGCTGCGGAGACCGGTCGCATTCAGCCAGATCTCTCCTCCATCTCGCCACTTGGCTGTCCTCAACTTCCAACAGGACTCACTCCTCCTCCCCCATTTCTTCAGCCTTTGAGTTCTCCCCATACCCATCCAGCTGCCGCCGCCTTTCAGTTAGACTTCAGGCGCGTTCCCAGCACAAGCTCTCTTCATTTCCACCCCTCTTGGCTCTTGGGGCAGAGGCGGAACTGATTTTCTCGGAAAGCTAGAGTGGGACGGAGGGGCCCGGGTCGCTTGCCTGGCATTTGCTGTGAATGGGGTAAAGAAGAGGGAATACTTTGAGGTCAATTTCCTTCGTTAAAGGCCCAGCTTCGTATCTTTGAGTGAAATTGGCCAGGGACTTAATCCTCGGGTTTCTAGTCCGCCGTTATCCAGCCTTACGCTGCCAACCCTTTTCAGGGTTCTTGCAGAAGTACGCCCACTCTACTCTTGGCCAAATATCTGACACCCGCCACCACCTGTTCCACACCCACTTGGGGTTAACTCACCAGGCAGATGGCACCCTGAGCTGCTGCTGTCGGCCCCTCATCTCAGGGTCCAGGCCCCACCGCCCTTTGCTTGCAGCTCTGCGCTCTCCCTTGGCCTTCTTACGCCTGCTCACAGCTGCCGCGTCTTCCAACTCTGTGCAGCCCTCCGTGCGCGCCTAGCTCCGGAATCCAGCTCTGGGTGATCGCAGGCTGGCAAGGGACTGCGCCGGGGAAGGTGCGCGCCGCAGCTTCCAGCGCGCTCCTGGAAGCGCTTGTCTGGGCGGCGGGGACCCGCACAGTCGGAGCCGCGGCCACAGACGTCTTCCCGGAAACCTACACCCGCACCGTCGCGCCGCCCTAGGAGTTTGAGCCGAGGCGCCACACCCGGCGGGTGTTCGGCTGGAGGGCGTTGCAGTGGAAACTGTCTCTACGCGCGCTCTTTGGGAGGCGCAAGGGTACCTGTGGACACAACTTCGGCGCCGGCAGCTCTCCTTGTGCACAGACACCCAGGCTGCCGCCTGCGCTGCTTGGGGGAGGCTCGTAGACGTCGGCAGCCGGGGTGGGAACTCATAAATTCTGTTTCGCTTCTCCGCTCGGCATTCAGCATTTAAAATGCTCCGGGAGAGCTCTAGCTGAGAGCAGGTACTTAAGAAAGAAATGCTCTTTCCAGACTCTCAATGGAAACTCTGAAGCGTGCGCGCGCTCGCGTTTGTGTGTATCCTGGGTGGGGTCCGATTGAGTCAAGGTTTCTTGTGGTGTGACACCCGATTATTCCTTGCAACTCTTTAACTTTGTGGATGGAAGTGCGACTTTCCCAGGCCTATTGCCACAGGCATTGCCTTTAAAAAACCACAAACACATAACAAGCCTCCCAAGGCTTTTAATTCTCAGGGGCGTTTTGGAAGGCCAGTTACCTGCTGGCGTCTTCTAAATGGTCCAGACTCGGTTCGGGCCGCGGAGACTCCGGGATTCCGGGAGCGCGCAACCCCGAGCCCTGGAGGAACAAGGAGGTCTGCGAAGGAGGTGGGACAGACAGGACCCCGGCCCAGCCAGGCCCAGCCAGGCCCAGCCAGGCCCGGCGGAACCAAGCAGCGAAACCTCGGATTTCGCTGCCAAGGCTTCCTGGCCGAGGCTTTCTGGAGCTTGGCGTTTGATAAATATAGCCTGGCGTTTGCCCCTGAATTAGACTCCGTTTCCTTATTTAGCCCTTGCACAATGATTTTAGATGATGTCACTTAAAGCTAAACGAGAAAATTGATCTCAGATTTGCTTGGCCTCTAAAGCCTGGTTAAGCAGATTGAGAATTAGAAAGACAGAGGAAGCAAAAGGGGGGCTGGGGGGGGGCGGGGGCGGAGGGTAGTGAAGTGTGCGCGGCAGAGTGTGTGCGCGGAGGGGAGGGCGCGCCACGCGGGTGAAAGCGCCCCCGCCTCTTCTGGGCGGAGAACCTCACTCACCAATGAAAAGTAGTTACTGACTGCAGAGAAAAAAAAAGTTTTCCTGTTGACTGTTGGAAGCGAATTGAACAATTATCTAGTTTACCTTCTCCTCTTGGAAGTTAACGATTGGCGAGATCTTGGCTGCGTTATTGACACAACACTTTCTATTGATAGAAATAAGTAGTGATTGTCCCCGAGTCATTGGTGCGCCAAGAACTCTGCGATGGGCTGGCAGGAGTCCATTGGGCTGGGCAGGCAGGTTCGGCTGGTGATGCTGGGGAGGAGGAGGAGGAGGAGGCTACTGGTGGTGATGGTGCCCGTCCCCCTCTCCGCAGGTCTGTGACAAGCAGGGAACCAGGCGACTGACGGCGCAGCCCTGCCCCGGCTGACGGACGCTGGCGACTCAGACATGGACAGTAGCTGCCACAACGCGACTACCAAAATGTTAGCGACTGCTTCAGCCCGGGGCAACATGATGAGCACCTCCAAACCCTTGGCTTTCTCCATTGAACGAATCATGGCGCGCACCCCTGAGCCCAAGGCCCTGCCAGTCCCCCACTTCCTGCAGGGAGGCTTACCCAAGGGGGAACCCAAGCACTCTCTGCATCTCAACTCGTCGATCCCTTGCATGATCCCCTTCGTGCCTGTGGCGTACGACACGAGCTCCAAGGCAGGAGTGACGGGCTCCGAGCCGCGGAAGGAGAGTCTGGAGGCCCCGGCGGCGCCCGCGGCGGTGCCCTCGGCGCCGGCATTCAGCTGCAGCGACCTGCTTAACTGCGCACTGAGTCTCAAGAGCGACCTGGCCCGCGACGCGCTGCCGCTGCAGCAGTACAAGCTGGTAAGGCCGCGTGTGGTCAACCACTCTTCATTCCACGCTATGGGCGCCTTGTGCTACCTGAACCGAGGTGACGACCCGTGCCACCCGGCAGCCGGCGTGAACATCCACCCGGTGGCCTCCTACTTTCTCAGTTCCCCTTTGCACCCTCAGCCAAAAACGTATTTAGCCGAAAGGAATAAACTGGTGGTCCCGGCAGTGGAGAAATATCCTTCCGGAGTAGCTTTCAAAGACCTATCTCAGGCTCAGCTGCAGCATTACATGAAAGAAAGCGCCCAGCTTCTGTCGGAAAAAATCGCATTCAAAACCTCGGACTTCAGCCGAGGCTCTCCTAATGCCAAGCCCAAAGTTTTCACTTGCGAAGTGTGTGGAAAGGCAAGTACTACGCAAAACGGCGATCCTTTCCCTTCCTCCCTTCCTTCTTTCTCTCCTTCCTTCCTTCCCTCCTTCCCTTTTCCTCCTCCTCTCCTTCCTCCCTTTTTGGTATTTGTGGGGTAATTATTTGCATACACTTTTTGTAAGATTCTCTTCCTCCTGCCCTCCCTCTGCCCAGTTGGATTTCAAAGTTACTTGATCAGCTAACCTGTTCTATGTGTGTTTAACTTTAAGGTCTTTAATGCGCACTACAACTTAACCCGTCACATGCCAGTGCACACAGGCGCCAGACCCTTCGTTTGCAAAGTGTGCGGAAAAGGTTTCAGGCAAGCAAGCACCTTGTGCAGGCACAAGATCATTCACACGCAGGTGTGTTCATACGTCTTAATTTCACCTAGTTTGCTTCGGAACTGTTTGCAGAAAACAGCCGATAAAGCCTAACTCTTTAGGATAAGGTTCGTTTAAAACGTGCTAGCTGAACAGGGTGAATGCCATGTATTGTTTGCCTTTGTTCTGCTTAAAAGTATTTAAGCAATACTGTGTTTTGAGTTTGCAGAACTTCACATAATAAGAAAATAACCTTAACGTCTCTGCTTTTCCTTTCTCCTGCTTAGGAAAAACCTCACAAATGTAACCAGTGTGGCAAAGCATTTAATAGAAGTTCCACTTTAAACACACATACCCGAATACACGCGGGCTACAAACCATTTGTGTGTGAATTCTGTGGCAAAGGATTTCATCAAAAAGGTAGGGAAACCAGGAAATGTTGTATCTCGTGGTTAGTCTTATGAAAAGCCATAGTTAATCTTTTTGGGGTGTTTTAGAAGAGGATGTTTAAAATGTAGTTATGTGGCGCATTTGTTGCTATTCTAACCCTCTACCCGAAGTTTGTTTAGTATCAGAGAAAGACATAGTTCATAAAACAAGGTATTTTTTAACCACATGTTCACATTCTATATAATTGGACTGATAAATGTGTATTAAGATTTAAAGGAAATACATCACTGTTGATGCGATGTTTGAAAATAAACTTGGAGAGACAAGTGCAGGCACGGATGGCAGCCCGGCACTGGCTGTGGGACCTGCAGCGGCTCTTCTGTTTGGCGCAACCTTCAACGTGTCCACTCCTCCCTTGTTAAGGTCTTTTTTTTCTCAGAACCACATCCCTGTCATTTGTCTGTTTCAGGAAATTACAAAAACCACAAGTTGACCCACAGCGGGGAGAAGCAGTTCAAGTGCAATATCTGCAACAAGGCTTTCCACCAGGTTTACAACCTCACCTTCCACATGCACACCCACAACGACAAGAAGCCTTTCACCTGCCCCACGTGCGGCAAGGGTTTCTGCAGGAACTTTGACCTCAAGAAGCACGTCCGCAAGCTGCACGACAGCAGCCTGGGGCTGGCCCGCACGCCCGCTGGTGAACCAGGCTCAGAACCACTGCCCCCGCTACAGCAGCAGCCGCCAGTGACGCTGCCTCCTCTGCAGCAGCCACTGCCACCCCCGGGGCCCCTGCAGCCCGGGGTCCACCAGGGCCACCAGTGATCGAGGCCAAGATTCCTCCCAGCCTCAGCCGGGGCCCCCACCGCTGAGACAGCGGCAGATTAGAGCTCCTGGTCCGAGTTCGTCTGTAGACCCCAGGGCATGTTGGGTCCCACACTTTAGAGCCGACCGGAAGCCTACATCCCCTGGCCTTTCGCCTCTTGCATGCACCTGCTAAATGGTTTTGTGTATTATATTCTATATAGGCACTAACAATTATGAAAAATTTGGAGGGTTTTGTTTCTTTCTATTTTTCTTTTAATTTGTAAAGACTTTTCATCTTGAGTGGAGAGATGGTGTTTGTTTTGTTTTGTTTAAACAAGTTTCTGCTATATTTATTGAGATCTGTATTATTCTACCCGGGAATGCTGCATCGTTTTAATTTTATTATTGTATATATTTCCACTGTGTTGGTTCTCCGGTCTCAAGATATCTGCTGGTTGTTTATTACCATTTCCTTCTTCCCTGAAGTAACAAAACACTGTGTGTATGTCATATATACACGCATAGATGTGTGCACCCATAAGGGCACATTCCACATTCGTGAGCACACACACATACACATTAGATAAGCGTGGTTCATTATGATGATTTTGAATTTTACTTTTGATTATTGCACGTGAAAATTGATTCATTGACTGTTGGAAATAAATACTTGGAACATGCTTATTTAATCAACAAACTTTAGGGTTCTGTTTATACAGCTAAAGATCCCTGACTCCGACCCCCTGATTAATCCTCCTTTTTAAAATCTAAAACCTGAATTAGTAACACTTAATGTTTTGGTCTGAAAATCCATCAAGTGCAAACAGTCTCTTCTAAATGGTTACACCTTTGGATAAAGTTATGAAATCTGGTAAAGTTCAGAAGCAGAAGACATGGAGTTTTCTAACAAACATAAATTTGGCTTGGACCACCTGATATGTTTGTAGTGCACGGTTAAATGGGAACAACATATTCAATAGCTGCGTGCAATGTACATCTCCTCAAATGCATTACAATCATAGATAGACAGGTATCTATTGTTTGCATCCTGAAGGCACATACTAACTTGTACACAGCTGGCAAAGGGAGCCTCCTTGTTTTTACATGGGTATATATGTTTATAAACGAATATACTTCCATTCAAGGAGGAAACATGGACGAAAACCAAACTGTGGCTGGTGCCAGGTCCTTGAAATTCTTCAAGTGTTAATCAGCGGCTCCGCTGTGAGCTCGGGCTCTGGTGTTTCTAACTGCAAGTCTCTCCTGTTTTCTTGCCAAAACAGTGAAACAACTGCTAAAGACTTTAATTAAGAGGGGTAATTAGTTCAGATTTATCAAAGCCGGGTTGTTATACTATTAGCTGCTCAGTAGAAGCTGCCAGACAAACTCACAGCCCAGCGCAGTCGTGCTGCTGCAGCGGGGCCACATCATAGGAGTGCGACTTGGGGGAGCGGACCCTGGGGTCCCCGCGTCGCCGCCGGGGTCTCCATCACCCAGTCAGGCCCGGGGCCAATGCGGCCAGCCTGTAGGCCTCGGGGGTGCATCTTGCCCCCGCCAGGGGCCACGCCCTCCCTCCAGGACTGCGGTCGGCCGAGGTTCTGCAGAGTCCAAGGATCTCCTTTCTGCACCCACTGCAGGGCGGCCTCGCCAGCTCCGGGACCGCCCCGACAGTTGCGGGGAATAAACTTAATGTGCGGCGCCGCCTCGTTTCTACGCGTCCTGCTGCGCCCAGGAAAAGGCGGTACAGAGCGGTGAGACCGAGAGTGGAGATGTGCAGCGGACACGGGGCGGGGGGGCGGCGGCGGCAGCCACCTGAACTCTCATTTCATGGCGGGGAAAGACTGACGGCTCTGGTCACCAAGAGTGGGTGGCCTGAGTGCTTTTCGACAGCCTAGGAAGCAAGGAGATGACGAACAGCCCCAGCAGGGTGATCGCGGGCGGGCGGGTGAGCGGGCCCCGCGGGGATCCCCAGCCCACGTTTGGCCTGAGCTCCTTATGGGTTGTGGGGAGCAGGTGTGGGAATCTAGAGAGCATGGACCTGGTGTGGGCTGGCAAGGTCTCCAGAACAGGGCAGTCCTGACACTTCCTGCAGGCGTCTGGTCCAGACCTTTCTCAACGCTTGTGCCGGGACGCACGCCCTTTGTGGACACGGGGACAAGTGGAGCCCAGCCATGATTAGATCGAACCCCGAAGTTTCTCTTTTCCTGACCTCCCCACTTCCCACCCTTGTCCATTGCTGAGGCCAAATCCATGTTAGATTTGACTTCAGAAAGCGATGGAGCATCTTGGAAGCCACAGCTGGCTGGATTCTGAATCCAGGAGGCCCGAAGTAGCTCCATCTCTCACTGAATATCACAGCCTTGATAATCTTCTGTCAGGCTCCGGCCACATTCCTTGACAGCTGCCTATGCCTCCGAAGGAGCTTTGAGAGATGCTGCGGAGTTTATGAATCACCTTTTCCAAAGTGGCTTAGTCAGATCTTGGAAGCATTTGGTTTGAGTAAATGAGAATGAGATCAGGAGTCATTATAATTTGCAGCTTACACATTTCAGTGAAAGAGCAGGAAATGGCCTTTGCTTCTTGAACTTGTTGTCAACACATATTTGAACTTATTCTCAAAACCCAGGGTGTAGATTCTTCTAGACATTAGAGATGATGCGATTTTGCTGGTGGAAAGCCAAGTGAACATTATTGAGAAATGTTACTAAACCATTAAATACCCCATGCCAGTGTACTTTGACATATTGGGGGTGGGGGGACTCTCCTATGGAACAATAGAATTGGTTTGTTTCAATCCAGGAAAAAAAAGGAAGAGAAAGGAGGGAGAAGAAGGAAGCAAAAGGGGAGGTTGAGAGTGAGAGAGAGAGAGAAGGGGGGAGGGGAGGAGAGAGGAGGGGAAGAAAGAAGAGAGGAGAGGAGAGGAGGGGGGGTGGAGCGTGGCAGGGGGGCGGGGAGAGAAAAAGAAAGCCTGAGAAGAAAAGGAAGATGAGAAAGAATAGAATAAGAGAATGAAGGAAACAGAAAAAATAGAGAAACCGTTATTGTAGATTCCACATTATGATGTGGAATGACTTCGTATAAGGTCTGATCTGGGATGGTGCAGTAGTTCCAGTGAAGGCAGGCACAGGAAATTATTGTCTGCTCACATGTTTGAGCAGCCTGGAGTGTTAGTGATTAAGTAGAGGAGGCCAAAAGGAAATTCTCTAAAATGAAGCACTCAAGAGAACTACTTTTCAGGAGGTAAATTATTGGTGAACTTTGATTTATGATAAAGCTATTAGAGCTTACATGAAGGAGAATCTCCTTAAAGAGAGTATCAGCTTAGGGATTAAGTTTATGGGAGAAAAAAAATTGATGAAGTGGATTACTTAACTAATAGTCAGGGAAAGACCTACAATTCTCTCCCCTCAACTAATATTGAAGGATGATTTTTTTCCCTTCAACTATCTAACCTCTGCATGTGTGTATGTCTGTGTGTACATGTCTCTGTGTTACGTGTGTCTTGTTATAGATTTTTATGCTTGCTCATGAAACAGATTCCCTAAAAGTATGAATTAAAACTTGGTTTTGTCCCAGTCCACCTTCTTTTGATCAGACATTAGCCAGCAAACGCTCTCATGTTTAGTGAGGAACAGAGGCCACTGTCAAGATTATCTGATGAGGGAAATGGTTTACCTTCCGCTCCCTCTGTTGGAATTAACTTTTGGTATAGGGAAGATGGCATTCCTCTGGACAGGGCAGCAGAGACTAATTTTAGAAACTTAGTGATTTACTGAGACCTTATATTTAGTTCAGTTTTGGAAATCCGAACATATAGCACAATTCACATTGTAAATACTGATTTCCTATCCTTGTTTTGTTTTGCTTTGTTGAATCAGGGTCTTGCTCTGTCACCTAGGCTGGAGTGCAATGGCACACTCGTGGCTCACTGCAGTCTCAATCTCTGATACTCAAGCAATCCTGCCTCAGCCTCCTAAGCAGCTGGACCACAGGTGCATGCCACCATGCCCAGCTAATTTTTGTATTTTTGGTAGAGACAGAATTTTGCCATGTTGCCCAGGCTTGTCTTGAACTCCTATGCTCAAATCAATCCTGCCTCCACTTTCTAAAGTGCTGGGATTACAGGCATGTTACATGTGTTTTACCATGCCCAGCCAAATTCCTATCTATTTTATTTTAACACAGAACCCAAATCCTGATTTACAATAATCTCTTCCAAAGGTAACAATTTGTTTAGATTTCCCAAATTTTAGTTTAAGAACAAGTTATTATGCAAGAGTAAGACTAAGTGTCAATTGTTAGTAGTGAATGAAAGCATTGCATATAGGCCTCATCTAGGCAGTTACTTGTTAATGATGTTGGAGGCTTACTGAGTTTCTTATGAAACTTTGCTCTTCTGCAAGTATAGAAGAAATTAATCCACAAGATGCAATGAAGTCGTAATTCCCAGAATCTGTGCATCCTATTTCACAGATTTCCCGCCCATCAATGTCTGGAATCCTAATTTTGCTAGAACTGGGAATACTCAGAATAAACTAAGGTATAACTGTAGAGGGTATCTTTTGTTTTGTAAAATATTTATTGTAAGACATGCAGTATAAAATACAATGATCTCAAATTCAAAATTGGAGCAGAAACAAAAATGTTTTCTTTTTTACTTTATAAACCCATGTACTGGGTAAATTCATGAAGTTTATGACTTTAAGGGCCCATGACTTATTGTTGTTACCAGAGTGCATTTTCAAAAGCATTAAAATTAAAACCGACCTAAGTTTTAGTAGGTAAAAGTATAAAGTTTTTGGCTGTTGACATAAAAAGTAATTTTGAACCCAATAAAACATCGTTGTCTTTTTGCTATATTTTTGCTAAAAACCACAGATTACTCTCACAGAAGAAGTTACTTGTGTCCATTAGGTTAATTAAAAACTGAAAACAAACTGTATTTGTGAGTAGAAAATACCTTGTTTTGAATTTCATTGCTGGCCAGGCATGGTGGCTCACACTGTAATCCTAGCACTTTGGAGGCCTAGACAAGTGGATTACCTAAGGTCAGGAGATCGAGACAAGGCTGGCCAACATGGCAAAAATCCGTCTCTACTAAAAATACAAAAAACTAACCAGGTGTGTTGGCAGGTGCCTGTAATCCCAGCTACTTGGGAGGCTGAGGCAGGAGAATTGCTTGAACCCTGACGGCAGAGGTTGCAGTGAGCCAATATTGTGCCTTAGCACTCCAGCCTGGGCAACAAGAGTGAAACTCCATCTCAAAAAAAAAAAAGGGAAAAAAATTTATTGCTTCTAGAAATTAATGCCTGTGTCCATTTCAGCTTCAGGACAAACTAAAGACAAATAGTGATATGCTAATCAACACTCTGGTTATTTGTGTAATTTTGATGTTAAAGCAATTGCCATTTAAGCTAGCCTAGGTTATCTCACTCCATGCAAAAGAGAAGAGGATGCTTAGGGTTTAAATGACCTTGATATGAAAATCTAACTCTGTTATTGTAATTTTCTCCATACACTTTTACATATTGCCTACAATGAACTTGGAGAAAAAGTCAAAATTCATCATGTAATTGAATGAGTATAAAGTTATTACAAATCATCATGTACATTTTCTGTTCAAGATTGAGGTGACATTGGTGTCAGATGAAATCATGTCACTGCGGGTCTTATGGAGATTAAGTTACTAAGTAAAGGTTAAATAAAATTCTGCCAATACAAGTCTCTAGAGTTAATATTTTGCTGTCAAACAAACAAATGTTGCTTCTGGGTACAAAGGTGTGGAAATGGAGAAAGAAAGCATGAGGTATCAGTGTCTAACTGGAGCTAGAAATCGATCACAAAATGTAGAGCAGATCACTAGTTTCATTTAACTTTGTTCTTCTTAATAGGAATAACGCAGATTGTTTTTGTCTGAGAACTCTGAAAGTTTAGATCAATGCATGACCCTCTAGTTACAATAACAAGGTGAAGTCTTTTGACAAGCCACAATAGCAATGTAACTTATCAATTAAATATAACAAATATGATAACCAAATCTGGATCATGTATCTTCGTTAGCACAGGCTGTTGTAATAGAATATCACAGACTGGGTGACTTAAACAGCTGAAATTTATTTTCTCATTGCTAGAGGCTGGAAGTCAGTGTGTGTCTTAGTTAGCTCAGGCTATTGTAATAAAGTATCACAGGCTGGGTGACTTAAACAGCTGAAATTTATTTTCTCACCATTGTGGAGGCTGGAAGTCTGAGATCAGGGTGCCGGCATGATCTTGTTCTGGTAAGAGTTCTATTTTTGCTTTGCAGATCTACCTTCTTGCTGTGCATTCACATGACCTCTTTGTGCCTCCTGGGAAGAGAGAGAGAAAGCAAGCTCAGGATTGTCTCTTCTTATAAGGGCGCTAATCCCATCAGACCAAGGTTCCACCCTCACAACCTCATCTACCTCTGCTTACCTCTCAGAGGCCTTATCTCCAAACAACACCATCATATTCTGGGTTAGGGCATCAGCAAATGAATTTTGAGGGGACACAAACATTCAGTACATAGCGTGCGATATTTCAAAGTGTACCTTATTTACACAAAGTTCTTAATAAAAGTGGACTTACACTTGTAAAATTTCAACAAAATCTGCATTTTGAGAATCTCCATAGGATAAACAACCAAGCAACAACTCATTTACTCCAACATATATCTGTAAGGAAGAGAGAGAAGTAGAGGCGTAGGGAGAGAACCAGAGAGAGAGAGAGACAGAGACAGAGAGAGACAAAGAAAGAAAGAAAACAAGAAACTTATTATTTAAAAGGCTTGAAAAACAGAATAATCAATTATTATATGTGAATCTTATTTTAATCCCAATTCAATGAATAAACTGTAAAAGTAAAAGTCATCTATGACATCTAAAACTACTGGGAGTTTGAACACTGGGTATATAATAAAATTAAGGAATTGTGCTTACTTTTTAAGATGTGAAAAAGGTATCATGCTTGTGTCTTAACATAGTTCTTTTAGAGCTCTGTATTCTGTTATTTAAGTTACAACTAGCGTCTACCTAATAGAGACCAGGGATGTTGCTGAAATTTCTTAAATGTATAGGATAGTCCATACAATAAAGAACTTTCTGGACTAAAATGGCAATAGTGCCAAGATTGAGAAACCCTTCCTTAAAGGTTCTAGTTCCCAGGGCAGGTTCTAATAGAGTCAGTTTGGCCTTTTTATCTTACCTATTCATCTGGGTGTTAATTCATGGTCCACTCAATTGTGGTCAGAGTATCAATTCAGGTTTCTAGTGACCGCTCTTAAAGATTATTGAATTTTTCTGCTGCATTGTCCAATATACTATTAGAGACATCTAGTAAAATTTTGGATTTTTCAGTTTTAGAATTTCCATTTGTTCTCCTTTTATAGTTTCTGTTTATTTTCCTGCTGAGATTGCCTATATCTTTAGATTTTTATGACAGCTGTTTTAATGTCCATGCCTGCTAAGTCTGACATCTTTGTCATATTGGGATCTATTTCAATTGCTATTTGTTCTCCAAATTATATGACACATTGTCTTGCTTTTAAAAATGTATGTTAATTTTTATTATGTTCTAGATATTATAGATTTTATGTTATTGAGACTCCAGATTTTTATAACAGTTCTGTACAGTCTATTGTTAAAATACTTAAAAGAAATGCTTCATATATGTTGCCTAATTTTGTTTGTTTGTTTGCTTTACAGTGGGAGAATATCTCTGATAACCCTTACTTCATTATTGCAGGAACTGAATGTTTAGGTAAGTTTCTTCCAAAGCACTTAGTGCAAACCATAAAAACTGTATGTAGAAAGATCTGTATGAATTTTTTCAGGGTCTATGACAAGGCAGGCAACTGGATAGTTATGAACTATTTAACTTCATGAGAAGGACACAACTTTCAATGCATGTTTTGAATCTTAATTTTTGAAGAATATTTAATTCTTCATTTTTAACCTTGTCTAACTTGTTTAGCTATTACCCCATGTCTGGAACCGTGTTTGCCACGTAGCAGGTGCTTAATCGTTGTTGAACTTAACACTGGATCATCAGCATGAGTGTGATTATTGATGGAGGGACATAGAGTCAAGTAGCTTTGAATAGGTTTAAGTTTACAAGCAGTTAATATAATATAACATTTGTATGTTATTTTATAAATAAATCAATATTATGTATTTAATATATTTTATACACACAGACACACACACACACACACACACACACACACACACACATCTTAAACAACAACAGACAGTTATTTTTTCATAGTTCTGAAGGCTGGAAGTCCAAGATCAAGGTGTTGACAGATTTAGTTACCGGTGAGGACTCTCTGTCTTTCAAAAGGCCACCTTCTTGCTGTGTGAGCATGTGGCCTTTCCTTAGTGGTTGCAAAATACAAGTAAGGTGTCAGTCAGACTGAGTTCCTTCTGGAGACTCTAGGGAAGAAATTTTGTTTTTTTCCAGCATTGAGAGGCCACCTGCAGTACTTGCCTCATGCTTACATTCTTGTGTTATCTGTTTTAAGCTTTTATGTATATAACCTTATTTGATGTATTTGATTTTATGTATTCTTATTTAATTTTAAAAATTATGAATTAGACCAAGTTTAACAGCACCATTTTACAGTTGAGAATTTTGAGGATTCTAGAGATGAAGAGACATGCTCAAAGTCACCCAGCAGTCAGAAGAAAGAACTAAAAGACAGAAGACTAGACCATGGTGATTTTAAGATGAAGACACTTTAAGCTATCATAACAGAGAAATATTGGAGTCAGCAATCCCTGACCTGTTTTACAATTGGTACACTAATGGAGTATGGCTTGTGAAAGCCAGAACCAGAACCAGAACCAGACATGGCCCAACTTTATAATAATAATAGCCAGTGGGGGGCTGGTCCTTTTTTCAATATTCCTACAATTGGAAATGAAATTACACTCTCAAAACTCACAATTGGACATTAAATATATAAGAAGAAACTTCTACTTGTAAAAAAAAAATGATTTTACAGCTGAATGCATTAGCATGACCCTGTAATTCCAGCTAATTAGGAGGCTGAGGAAGAATAATCTCTTGAGCCCAGGAAGTTAAGACCAGCCTTCGCAATACGGTGAGAGCCCATTTCAAAAAATTAAATAATTAAATTAAATTAAATGATTCTACAGTAGTACAATCAGGAAAGTTATAGAGTCTTTATAAATAGTGGTAGACAATGGAGTACTATATGATTAAGTTGGTTGCGTACTTTTTGCCTCTGAGACAATTTACATTTCTTTGAGGCATTTGTATAATCAGTATATTGAATGTGGCATATAAAAAGTTGTAAAAGTAGTATGATTAAAAAAGAAATAGGTAGAAATCAGGACTATTCTTAATGCCGTACAAAGTAATTGGCAGAAAATGTTAAATTCTACTGGATAATCCTTAGTGCATCTTGATACATAGCTATATAGTTCAAATACATGTATATTCCTACCAATTAAGTACAGATATTTTACAGGGTGAGTTAAAAATATTACATGGAAAAATCAAATAAATTTCAAGTATGTAGTACACTGTTTCAGTCTTCATCACAGAACTTAAAGGATATCTAGAATAGAAGCTTGAAAGAAAGATTTGAAAAGTACTAAGAAAGATATACCAGTCAGTCAACAAAAATGTATTTTGTGCCTACCATGAGACAGGACTTGTACTAAATGCTGTTGCAATGGTGATACAATAAAGAACATTATCTATGCTTTGATGGATCTCAACCACAATGCATTTAATAGGAAACATCCAATAAATAATTATATGCATAGAAAATAGTATGAAAAAGAAGTAAGAGTTTCTGAAAGGAGGATCTAATAAAGTCAGAGTGAAACAGGTAGGTGTTCGAAAAAGCTTTCTTGGGCCAGGCACGGATCATGCCATTGCACTCCAGCCTGGGTAACAAGAGTGAAACTCCATCTCAAAAAAATAAAAAAAATAATAAAAAAAAAAAGAAAAGAAAAAGCTTTCCTGAGGAAGTGATTTTAACAGGAGTGTTTTTACCACCATCTGTATATTTCTTGAAAATAAACCTTTTTTTTTTTCAAATAAAAGACTTAAATCTTAGGGAAGAGTATAAAATATATTTCTTGAACAAAAAGATTATCTTTGTATTTTGACTGTACTTTGAGTCTCAGAGTTAGTCTTTAGGATCCATAGTTAGATATCTTAAAATCTAGGCTTTGTAAGGAAAAAACATTTTTATTAATCTCAAAGTCCTATCTGGTCATGCTGAATATCTTGAGATAGTTTCAGATATTAGTACCAAACACATAGAAACAAATGTAATTATGTATATAAAATTCATCTGTTTGGCCTGTGTGAAAGATAAGTCAATTTGGGAAAATGTTAC
Source organism: Saimiri boliviensis (assembly GCF_048565385.1). Classification (NCBI taxonomy): domain Eukaryota; kingdom Metazoa; phylum Chordata; class Mammalia; order Primates; family Cebidae; genus Saimiri; species Saimiri boliviensis. The sequence goes on from NC_133458.1 coordinate 34,733,181, forward strand.
TTGAATCATGCAACTTAATCAGAGGATGATTCCAATTTTAGCTGTTGTCTCAGTTATGGTTTCTTCTGGAATAAACGTATCCCATGGGCCTGGCATACTGCTATCAATTTGGAAAATATTCCTTTTCTTTGGTGATGATGAGTAAAGATTGCCTGACAACATTCGCTTTACTTGGCAAGTGTAACCATACACTTTCTTCTTACCACAGAACTTTGTGAATTCTCACGATGTCTGTGCAATTTATACTGCACAATGCTCACTTCAAGTTCCAAAATGGCATCATAGAAGTAAGCTGACTTCATTCTCTGCCCCAAACAGAAAACCAAAAAAATATATGCAGCACCAAGATTATCACCAGCAATATTCCAGAACTCAAATATGAGAAGGAGATAGTTCCTAGGGCCACAGAGAAGTGAAAAACTGCAAGTAGTTGGTAAGATAATTGGATTTTCATATCTGTGATGTCCCTACCCTCAATCTGCTCAGCACTATACTAATGAAAAATTAATATGGGAAAAAGTAATATGGAGGTAGACACTCAACTTTCCCATCATCTTGGGCTACCTGAATGGATACCTGTTCCTGCCTTAGCCCACAGGCAGCATTGGAAGTGTCTGAAGGAATAAGTATCCTTGAGGATGACCAGAAACAAAGGGGAGAGGTGAGACTACCATTCTCAGCCCTGGTAACTCTGTTCTATAGCCCAATGAAAGGAGATTCCAAATTGGAGTGGCTGTCCAGCAGCACAAGCTGTAGGAGGTTTATTTGACAGGTGGCTTGAGCCTAAACCCCTAGCCAGCCTTTCCACATTGTCAGGCCAGCCCTGCTTTGGACTTATTCCATGTGAATGGGTAGTACCCTGATTCTTTCCTAGAGCTGAAGCAAACCTGGGCTTAAGATGCCATCTAGTGCCAAAAGGGAGACAGTGACCAAGTGAAAAAAAGAAAAAAATCAACACATAAATTACAAAGAATCTCTGTGCAAACATATCCATAAAAACCAAAACAAGTCAGACAGAGAAGATGGATAAATAATTCATATTTCAATGTGAAAGACCTACATCCACAGAAAATAATAGTAGACAGGAAACTATAACCTCCCCAAACGGACAAAGCATGGAACCAGTCACTGACACTAACAAGACTGTAATATGTGAACTCTCTAAGTAATAAAAATAATAACATTAAGGAATCTCAGTGATCTCCAAGATAACACAGAGAAGCAATTAGACATTTATCAGAGAAATGTAACATAGAGATTAATATTTTTTAAAAAAATCAAACAGAAATCTTAGAACTGAGAAATACATTTGCTAAATTGAAAAAAGATAAGAGAGGTTCTCAACAGCAGAATGAGTGAGAGAAAAGGCATAGGTGAGCTAGAAGAGTAGCTATTTGAAAGTACATAGAATTGGAGAAAAAAGAATAAAAAAGAAGACCAGACACATTTTACAAGAAATCCTAAGGGATTTTTAAAAATCCGAATAAAGAAAATCACTAATGTACAAAAATAAAACATTTGAACGTATATAAAACTCACTGGCAAAATTAATAATACTGTAATTGTGGTGAGCAGTCCACTCGTAACTATAGTATGAAGCTCAAAAGACAAATCTATCAAAAGCAAAAATAGCTATCACAAGCTTTTAAGAGATACATAGTATGAAAATATGTAGAGACATCTACATCAAATTGTGGGGGCAAGAGTTAACGTGTAGAGGTTTTTAAAAATTATTTTTGTCATCTAATATAAGTTGTCATCTATTTAAAATAACTCTTTATATATATAAAATGTTTTTTGTAAACCTCATAGGAACTATAATGCAAAATCCTATGATAGATTTCCTAAAAATAAAAAGCAATAAACAAAAACACACCAACAAAGAAAATCACCTTACCCCAAAGGAAGAAAAAAAGAGGGGAGTTAAAACAACCAGAAAACCAGCAAAGCAACAAAATGTCAGTAGTAAGATCTCACTTATCAATAATGCTGGATGTAAATGGTCTCATTTCTTGAATTAAAAGGCATACAGTGGCTGAATGGATGAAGAAACAAGACCCAACTATATGCTGCCTGCAAGAAACTCCCTTCACCTATAAAGACACACATAGTCTGAAAGTGAAAGAGTAGAAAAAGTTATTTTATATAACTGGAAACCAAAAAAGCAGAAGTAACTATAACTTAGATAAAACGGACTACAAATCAAAGACTGTAAAAAGAGACAAAGGATGTCACTATTAAATGACAAAGAGGCCAATTCAGCAAGAGGGTGTAACAGTTAAAAATAGCTATACATCTAACACTGGAGCTCCTGAAGATATAAACCAAGCGTTAATAGATCTAAAAAGAAGCTGAGTGCAGTGGCGCACACCTGTAATTCTAACACTTTGGGAGGCTAAGGCAGGTGCATCACCTGAGGTCAGGAGTTTGAGACCAGACTGGCCAACATAGTGAAACCCCATCTCTACTAAAAATACAAAAATTAACCACACATGGTGGTGGGGTGCCTGCAATACCAGCTATTCAGGAGGCTGAGGCAGGAGAATTGCTTGAACCCAGGAGGGAAAGGTTGCAGTGAGCCGAGATGTTGCCACTGCACTCCAGCCTGGCCAACAGAGCAAGACTGTATCTCAAAAAAATACAAAATAAAAAAAAGAAAGAAAGAAAAAGAAAAAAGAAATTGAAGTGGACATAAACAAATGAAAGATATTTCATGCTCATGGATTGGAAGAGCTAATATTATTAAAATGGTAATAATTCCCAAAGAAATATACAGATTCAATGCCATCCCTGTCAAAATACCAATTACATTTTTCACAAAACAGAAAAAATCCTAAAATTTGTATGAAATCACAAAAGATCAGAATAGACAAAGCAATCCTGGCAAAAAGAACACTGCTGGAGGTATCACACTACTTGTACTCCCAAGCTTACTGCAACATTATTCACAATAGCCAAAATGTGGAATTAACCTAAGTACCTGTCAATGAATGAATGGATAAATAAAACATGATAATAATACATGATGGAATAACATTCAGACATAAAAAGACTGAAACTTGTCATTTGCAGCAACATGGATTATGTTAACTGAAACAAGCTAAGCATAGAAAGACAAATGTCACAGACTTTCACTCATATGTAGGAAGTAAAATAGTAGATCTCATGGAGATAGGGAGTAGATCTGTGGTTACTAGAAGACAGGGAGGGTAGCAGGTAGCAGGCAATAAAAGACGGCTGAATAATGTTTGGAAATATACAGTTTAATAAAAGAAATGATACCTAGTATTTGATAGATGAGTAGTTTAAATGTAGCTTACAATAATCTATTTTATATTTCAAAGTAGATGAACGAATAATTTGAATGTTTCCAGTGTTAAAAAGCAAAGGTTTAAGATGATGGATATCTCAATTATGCTAATTTGATCATTAAAATTATATAAATGTATTACCTTATCACATGTACCCAGAAAACATGTGCATCTATAATGAATCAATAACAAATAGGCTGGGCACAGTGGCTCACGCTTGTAATCCCAGCACTTTGGTAGGCTAAGGTGACAGTATCGCTTGAGCCCAGGAGTTTAAGACCAAACTGGGCAACATACTGGGACCCTAGCTCTACAAAAAATTTAAAAATTAGATGGATGTGGTGGTGCATGCCTGTGATTCCGGCTACTCAGGAGGCTGAGGTGGGAAGATCACTTGAGCCTGGGAGGCTGGGGCTGCAGTAAGCTGTGATCATGCCACTGCACTTCAACCCGGGTAATAGAGTAATACTCTATCTCAAAAATTAAAAATTAAAATGAAGTAAAAGGATTTACTGATTAAGTTATGGCAATAAAGATAATTAAACATTTTTAAAACCACAGGACATTTGACAGTTTTGCCATCTGATATGGTTTGAATGTTTATGTTCTCCAAATCTCATGCCGAAATATGATTCCCAATGTTGGAGACGGAGCCTAGTGGGAGGTGACCGAATCATGAAGGCGGATCTTTCATGAATGGTTTAGCACCATCCCCTTGGTGATAAGTGAGTTTTTGCTAAGACAGTAATCTTAGCAGAGTGAAACTTGTCATTTGCAGCAACATGGATTATGTTAATTGAAACAAGCTAAGCATAGAAAGACAAACATCTGGTTGTTTAAAAGAGACTGGGACCTCCCACTTCTCTCTCTTGCTCTTTCTCTTGCCATGTGACATGCCAGCTCCCGCTTTACTTTCCACCATGAGTAAAAGCTCCCTGAGGCCTCACCAAAAGCTGACCAAATATGGCATCATGTTTCTGTACAGTCTGCAGAACTGTGAGCCAATTAAATCTCTTTTATTTATAAATTATTCAGCCTCAGGCACTTCTGTATAGCAACACAAGAATGGACATAACACAGGAAATTATGTTGATCCACCATATTGATTACAAGTGCAGTAGTTTGGAAGTCTCTTAGACACATGTTTAAGGTGCATTTGTCAGAAGTTTAGAGATAAACCACATGAAAATTCAGGAGCCTGTGACTTCAGTGGTGTTTTAGGTTGTGTCTGGGACATGTTGAGATAGCATCTCCAAAGTGAAAATGTTGGATCTTACAATTTCTATCTTTAAGAAAATAAAAAGCACAATGTGTAGTGCTTTTGATTCATACAGGTAATATATAATGCATTTGAGGCCTCCTCAGTGAAGCACT